>NC_045752.1:2660000-2914211 GCF_008692095.1 Etheostoma spectabile
CCACCATACTTTGGTCCATATGTGGACTTCAACCAGCAACCCTCCGGTTCCCAACCCAACTCCTCACGGACTGAGCTACTGCCACCCCCAACTAACGATGTGGTTTCACAGCCTCCCATGCATCATCTACATGTGGTCACAACAGAGCGACCCATCCACCAAAAGGCTCACAGTATGAACACAGGGTCAGAGGTCACGCAGTGATTAGCCAATAAAGCGAAAGGGGAAGGGAAGATTTGTCACCCTTGGATTCACTACGTCCCATATCCTAGCAGCTCTGCACTATGGTTAAGATGGCTAAAATGTGGTTAAATTCAGGCTTAGAGGATTATTATTTTTGTGATTAAACTGATTAAACATCAAGAAGTGAAGTGTTGACCAGATGGCACAGAAAGGCAGAGTGTGGAGCAGGTGGGGCAGGGCAACCTGAACTGGCATGGAATGAATGGAAGAAAGTTAACTGACACTGTGTTAGTGAATCGCACCAGTAATTGGATTTTTAGAGATGGTTATGTTACAGGAAATATGTGCCATTATGAGACAGCATGACATCTCCTACTGGAAGCAATGGGGAAAATTGAGGCAGGGGCCTTGGCCAGGTGTAGTAGTGGGTAAACCTGCCTTACACGTTATAGTTAATCAAGTTTTGCATCTGAAAGAAATTCATAGTAAAGTTTGTAGTGTTATAGATACAGCATACTACGTTTGTAGATGGAGTAAATGTCGGTGGTTCCCAAAGATAAATCTTAAGTGTCCCATTCTGATTAAAAGTATGAAGAAGAAAAATTCATTTAAAAAAAACAAACAAAAAAAATCGTTTTACTGTGTATTCTTGCAAAATATTGGATACTTTTACCTCAATATACTGTACCTCTATAAATCCTTTTAACAATATAATCTGAGGTTGACTATTGAGCAACATTAAGAGACTTAGGCTGTTTTAATATATGCTATTGAGTAGGGCTGCACAATTAATCAAAATTTTATTGAAATCACAATATGGAGTACTGCAATATCCAAATTGCAAGAGGGGTTGGGGGCAATATCATCAGTGGGGCCCCCATTTTTGTTGCAGGGAAAATATGTGTCAAACCGTTCTGAACTAAGTATTGTGATAGTGAGAGTGATGCTGCAGAGATGTTCCAGCCGACGAATTATATCATACGGCCTAAATCGGGCGGCTGTGGCTTAGTGGTAGAGCGGTTGCCTGCCAATCGGAAGGTTGGTGGTGGTCCTTGGGCTAGACACTGAACCCTGATGAGCAGGTGGCCCCTTGTACGGCAGCCTCGGCCACAGTGTATGAATGTGTGTGAATGGTGAATGGTTCCTGTATGATGTAAAAGCGCTTTGAGTAGTTGTTAAGACTAGAAAAGCGTTATATAAATACAGCACATTTTCATTTACATCATTATGTACAGTATATATATCAAATTTTCATTTTTTAGATTTTAGTATTTTTCAATGAAAATGAGAATGATACAAAAATGATCATCCCCTCTAATATTGTGAATAATATCGCAATCGCAAGATCAATCAAAATATTCGCGATTTGATAACTTCTACACATCGTGCAGCCCGTGTGAATTACTGACGTATTATACAACAATAATTCAGTGACTGTTTATGAATTCCATCTTGTGGTACTTTTGTTTTTGAATAAATTGAGGTTGTTTGTACCATGTACCAATAATAAAAAACGCTATGGAAAACTTCCGTCTCGCCAAAAGGATTCTGCCAAAGTCAACAACCGAAGTAGTTCCTGTCACAAGAAACCAAGTGGTGCCAGCAGCATTTAGTCACACCTGTGCCGTCGTCTAATTCAGGTAACAGTGCCTGATACAGGCTGTGCATTGTATTAGTGTCCATACATGTAAAGGTTATATCTTAAATCTGTTGTGTCCACCCGTTTTTACTGAGTTATAGCGTGACTCCCACACTACATTACATTCAAACTAAACTATGTTTGACCTTAGGCATAGATACTTACAAATTAATCATAACTGAGTAAATACTCTCTCCAGTAAAGGCTGCAGATGTTTTGCTCTTCTGTTTCTTCGCCACTAAACCCCCTGTCGCAAAACTAATCCTCTGAGTAGAATGTAAGCAAATCAAAAGAAAAGAGTAAAGTAAGAAAAGAGGACGCCAGAAAAGATAAACAAATGCAATTCAACTTGACATAAGATCTTATGTAGAAATATGTGTAAACACACAGTTGCTAACAACCCCAAGACAAGACAGATTGACTTGCAGGGAGAACCAGGTGTGAAAACCCTGTGTGAAGTGCAGGAGTGTGTGTATATATCTGTCTGTGTGTTTGTGTGTGTGTACTCATAAGAACAGTGTGTCCAGCCATGCAGTGAGTCAAGGCTATAATCTCTGTCTCTCAGTGTGTGTGTGTGTGTGTGTGTGTGTGTGTGTGTGGAGGGGGGGGGGGGGGGGTCATATGCAGCACAGATTGTAGAACCTCCTGAGGCAAATGTGTAAAATGTGTGTTGTATAAATAAAATTGACTTGTCTATTTGTGTTTCAAACCTTGACACCACTGACGCTGTGCCGTGACTGACGTTTTCTACATAAACCTTTCAATGTTT
Organism: Etheostoma spectabile; assembly: GCF_008692095.1. Taxonomy (NCBI): domain Eukaryota; kingdom Metazoa; phylum Chordata; class Actinopteri; order Perciformes; family Percidae; genus Etheostoma; species Etheostoma spectabile. The sequence continues at coordinate 2,662,592 of NC_045752.1, forward strand.
CTCCACTCTGAAATAGTATAACAGGAAGTGACTGCGAGGTTGAACCTGCCTGTGGGGTGTTCTCCTCGACAACACCTCAGATCAGTGTCTCTTTTCACTCTTCTGATCTGTGTAGCTGCCATCAAAGACACCAGAGCTGTTTGGCTGAGGCTGAGATGGGCCCGGCCCTGCCTGCAGTGCATATACACCCTGAGCTATTTCTCATGCCCTGTAAAGGTGCTTTGGTTTCAGACAGGCTGCTACAGGCCTGTATCTGGAATCAGGATGGGCAAACATGAAGAGACTCCTCTGTGTGTGTGTGTGTGTGTGTGTGTGTGTGTGTGTGTGTGTGTGTGTGTGTGTGTGTGTGTGTGTGTGGTGTGTGTGTGTGTGTGTGTGTGTCCTTTTCAGGAAATCTGTGTTTCCTGAAAAGGCCAGATGGGTTGCTGCATGCTGCTGGGATTTGCTGTGCTTTGTTCAGTGTGTATAATACTGTAAAATAAGCCTTATATACCACCTTTCACAAAAATGTATAAACACACAAACAAACCATCTCTAAAAACATCTTTGTGAAATATGTGGAACTAAAGGCTTGGTAACTACTCGTAGGACTAGTAAAGTACTGGAGCTGGTGAGCTACCTCCTAACAGCTAACCACCCAGACTTGCACTAGCGTTTTACCACCTTGGCGGCCAATAAGAATTGAGTGATTCAGAGTTGTTTTTTTGCCATTGTTATTTCATAGTTTAACCAAGTCCGCCATTTGCTTGGATTTGAGCTAAAAATGTGGTGGTGCATTCAAACCCCTTTCTTTTTACTCTGTGCTGTGCCGTTTACTACCTCCAAGCTATTTGTTCTGAGAAATGTACACCACTTTCTTCAATAAAGACTTACTGAACAGAGAAATAAATTAAAATAGTTAGCTAACTGACAGCTAACGAGCTTACTAGCTTGGTCACTAACAGGTGACAAGCAGGTTTATTTAAAAGATATATTTGTTCCAACGACTCCCTTCTCAATAAAGTCTACAAACCATTCCTCTTTTGTGCTACAGTTTATAATCCGACAGATGTTAAGTTAAAGTGCAACAATAACTTCCTCTATTTTGGACTTTCCGGCTCTCCATTCCCTCAAAGCTCAGCACTGTTGCTACTGCACACATTTGCAGTTGACCCAAAGTTCACCCAAGTTGAACTTCGCACAAACACAATTGACAGAGATATACTTTGCCACCACGAGTGTGTCCAATCATTGCAAAACGTTGCTGTTTTATGTTGGTGTGACGCTGACCTTAAGGGTCCAAGGACTGCAGCTAAGCTCAGTTCATAAAAAGGGATAAAAAGGTCAGAAATGTAACCGAGGACCAGGCCCAGGTGTTCTTTTAAAATGAATCAGTAAAATCTCATCTAAAATACAAAAAGTAGACTATGGTTTCCTCGTTGTTTGTACTAAGTGAAGTCTAGAGAGGTCTTCTTGGCTCTGACAGGAATACGGTAAATAACAGTGAGAAGAGAGGATTTACAACCCTGGAGAAATTGGGTCAAACGATTTAAAGCGACAGGGGTGTGTTTTCTTCTTTTACTTAAATCCTTTGAAGAATACCTCTCAACATTAAGAGAATAGCTTCCTGATGTGACACAGAGTAACCTCTGCTAATAACTAAGAAGAGCACTATGAGAGTTGCCCAAACAATTTCACTGTAAGGTCCATTTAGGAGCTGTGTCCAGTAAACTTCTTCAGGAGATGGAGTTTGCCCAGGTAGATGTTCAAATTTCCACTTATTTGAGCACTTTTAAGCACTTCTTGAACTCGGAATGAGCAGCTGACAAAATCATTTCACCACATGGTCTATTTAGTAGCTTTACTGGAGCTTTCAGTTGCAACACACAGTCTTGAAGATGAAGTTTGCACAGAAAAATGGAAATGTGAACATCTACAATTCAACAACTGAAGAAACAACAAAGCAGTTACAATATTTCTACTTTATAGAAATTGAATTTAAAGAAATTTCTCTTTTCTCTGCTTTTGCCTACGTTTCCTTTTTTCTCTTTTGGTGTTGAATTTCACTAATTACACTAAGCTGAATCGTTTTTAGGCATCCTCATCTCACGAGAAGCAACTTGGCCAAGAATATCTGTGGTCAGTGAACCTGACACATTATTTAACGCTAAACCATGAGTGGACAGAAGAGCCAGAGTTTGGGGCCAGAAAGTGCTCAGAACAAATTCTTAAAATGTGAGAAGCCACTGTCTGTCAGGGTGAAACATTCCTGTACTCTGCTGTCAGGTAGTGATTGTGCAAGGCAGCCTTGCGTCAGACACCCTGTCACAGGTTTGATAAGAGTTGATGGACGTGATTGCACTTCATGCCTCAGGTCCTTTCCATGTGGTGAGGCTGCAGTCAGGCAGGACCAGACATGCTGAAACCCTTGAGAAAATGAACACGATAATTACAATATCAGCCATTATGCACATTGACCTAGATATGTAGAAATATACTAAATTGATTTTTCTTTTCCCCAGAGGGGTTCAGAAAACCGGGTCATGTAACAATGCAGCTGCCTCAAGAAGTTTAGTGCCCGAGGTCAAGTGCACACCAGCAGAAATCGATCGATTCGCCACCTGTGTTTTTCCTTTGCTGTCTATTTGTTGCATTTTTCAATTAGAAAAGAACATCATGTGCACTCGGGTGTGTCTGTTTTCCCTCTTTCATAGAAACGTATCTACATTTAGAGATACAATCAGAGATGTCATCAAAGTATCTGCTTTTGTTGCCATGTTTGTGACAGACTCGTCTTTTAATGTGCAGATCTGCACATTAAAAACTCTAAAATTAAAACTCTAAAATTGCAAGATAGTGAACATGATAAACATCAGCGTGTTAGCATTTTTACTGTGAGCCGCTAGCATGTCTACAGAAGTTTCGAAGGGAACCTATTATGCCTTTCTGTATTTCTGTCATATATATAATGTTACAGTTAATGTGGCCAGAGCTTCAAATATTGAGAAAATATTCCAGAGAAATCCCTGTGACCAAAAAGCTCAGATTTCCCAATATTCTGAACATTCAGCTTTTAAAAAAAACAACATTCTACTTTCAGCTTGGTGTCGTGTAACACCAGGTTTTTAGATTGGTCCAGGCAGGCTACTGCAGTCTTTTAGGCTACTGCTGTGCTTACATAGGACTAGCTATAGGTCAGGGAAACCTGTAATTTGGCTGCTAATGTTCATTTCTCCCCAATTTCGGGTCACATTACTGCTGAAACATGTCCGGTTGGGTAGTTTTTGGTTTAAAAGCCTTTACTGGTGACTGTTGCAGTCAGTCTCAGGCTCTAACTGCGTGCATTAACAGCAGAGATTCCAGAGACTTGCAGACATGAGGAAATGTGCTGACCAATCAGAGCAGACTGGCCTTTTCCAGGAGGGGGGGGGGGCTCCAACAGAGCATCTCTGACTGAGAGGGAATACAGGTGCAGCAGCTATGGGCAGTATGAGAAAAAAAATGTGGACATTAAAGCATGTAAACATGTTTTAGTAGAATCACAAAATACAAGTATGAATCTGAAAACAGTAGCATAGTAGGTCTCCTTTAACTTTTAAAGTGGAAACAACATGGCGACTACAAAGATGTGTTGCATTTTATTGCTTAGAGCGTTTAAACAACACATTGATAGATGTTTCCAGTATTTGCGTGGCAACGAAGAGGAAAGGAAACGGATCAATCGAATTAACCCGCCAGTCCATATTGATACAGAGGCATGTGTCACGTAGCTGGCTGCTGGGAGAGACGTTCAGCAGTCAGTCGTGAGAACCACAAACTACGCAACAACAAAAAAGAGAAAGAAAAAGAGTTAGGACAGCTCAGCGGTTATCCTAAAGTTAGGCGACTTTATTTAAGATTTTGGGAAGATAGTAGTCTCGCATTGACAGACTTTCCTCAACAGAGCTGCGAAGAAGGGTCTGGCTAGTCCACACAGTATTCCGGGATGGGAGAAAAACGTGCTCTGGTTTTTTTGGCATGTCTTTAAACCAATCACAATCGTCTCGGAGGGCGGAGCCAAGGTGCCACTGCAAAATAGCCTCGGGAAGGAACTTGATTCGGTGGAATGTGTATGTTCAAAGGTTAGTTTTAGTGGTGCAACAGAAAATTCAGATGGACAGATAGTCTAGCTAGCTGTCTGGATTTACCCTGCAGAGATCTGAGGAGCAGTATACCATAGTCCTCAGAAATCAACAGGAGTTTAAAATTCCAACACAGAGAAAGTGGAAAGTAATGGACATCCGGTGGAATTTCCAACAGCACCGGAGCAATCCCAGAAGTGGAACGTCGTGGATATAGATTAGGATATAGGAAGATAATAGCTTGCGTAATATGCTTTTCCTATCTTAAGTAGGAAAAATTAACTTAGGAACTGCCATTTGCAATGGCTTTTTTCCTCAAACAGTACCTAACCACAATTACTTTGGTTACCAAATAGTTAAGATAGGATCTGAAAGTTAAGAAGTTTCTGTAATACGGCCCCAGGATGAGCTTATTTACTCACTCAAATAGGCCAAATGCTTATTTTTGAGTGGGCGGTGCACTTTTTAAAGCAAAGATAACTCAGTCCATTATCACACTGTTTCAGTGCAGAAACATGTCTGTGTACACTTCCTTTATTTTGACATAATAGAAAAATCAATCAACAAGTGAAGGCTGCCAGGTTAAGCGGAGGAGGGACCTGCGAGCGTTTCTCCCAGGAAAACGTGTTCCAACTGGGAGACTTTATAAGCTTGTCACATATGACCTGATTGCTAAACAAAATAACAGTTACACGCCCAAGGGCTCCCATTGAACCAGGTGTGTGAGAGCTACATCTGGTTGGTTGTGTGTATCTATCTGGATATTTTTTCAGTCAGGGTGGAGGGGTTTGGAGCAGAGAGACAAAAGACCAGGACCCGTTTACCGTAAATGTGTGGTTAACCAGAAAAGGCTGTTGGTGGGGGCAGAGCAAATCTTGAGGGAAGTGCACTTTGAGCAATCCTTTTTGTTTTGGTAATGTTGAGGGCATTGTGGATTTGTTTAGGCAGAGCCCATGACTTAATGATTATTATGATTTAGTTTGGGCATTTGTGTGTGTTGCCTCTGGCTATACACAAGCTCAGAGGTCAAAGTCAACCTCTGCTTTTCAGAGACAAAAGAAAGAGGGCTAGAGATAGAGTCAGAGAGAGGGAACAGAAGGCTAAAAAAAGAGGCTGTGAGTGAATAAAAGAAACAGATAGCAAGAGAAGAAAAGTGAGTGAGAGAAAGAGAGAGAGACAGAGAAAGAAAGAGAGAGAGTGAGAGAGGGGAATGGCAGAAACAGCTAGAGAGCAGAAAGTGGGGAGAGGAGGAGGAGGGAGTGACTGAGCATTGCTTTTCAAGAGCAGAGAGAACAAAGGCTCCTTTGTGTGCGTTGCTGAGAGAGTGAAGTGGAGCCAGGGTTTAGGGAGTGTTTAACAGTGTACACCGACTGCATTCCTGCAATGTGATTACAAGACTCTTTTAATTTATACTCAGGAAATGGACTTAACTCTTCCCTCTCCTTGCATTCCCTTGCTCTCTAACTGCCTTGGTTCCTTTCTCACATGCCTCTCAGTGTTTTAATGACTTGTACCCAGTATAATATGTACAGTGAGTTTATCAGAGTTTTTTTCTCACTGAAACTGATGAATAACTCGACAGGTAGATGAGAGCAGTGAGACTGAACCAAAACAGTATTTGTGGGCCAGAAAACCAAAACGATGAGCTTAAATATGCTAAAAACACTAGATTGAGTTGTAAACTGCTGAGTATGATGATAATCATGTGAGGGTTTGTCACCACATCACACATAGTTAACATAAATTAGTTCAGCTTTAAGGGGTTGAAGAAAGAAATAAAGATCTAGATAGATAGGAAGGTAAGTAGACCATCAAATCGGCTGAAAAACAACAACTTCTGCTACTGCTCCGAAAACACCACAGCATTGTTTACCAAGTAGAGTGCCATTACACATTGTGGACCGCCTTGGTTATCTAATTTAGCAAATAACATTTGGGACTCAGAGTCTGCTGACTTGGCTTGCCAAGAAAGGACTGCTGGAGAGGTGGAACGAAAAGAGGGAAATCAGATGTGCAGGATCTGTAGGCCGGGGTCAGGGCACATGGACCGTCAACCTCTGGCCTCGCTGCCGAAAAACCCCCGGTCTGTGTCTGGAAGTGATTATCCCAGCTGTTTGTTATCAGGAGGAAACATCTGATCTCAGATCATCGACTCCCCTCCTCCCTCTCCGTCTCCTTGGGATGAAGACAAAAGTGCAGTCTCAGTGTGTCCTCCTCACATGAGATTGGCCACTAACTGCTTCTTTTACAGCAGACTTCCTCTCGTTTTTTGTTGTTGTTATTCCACCCTGAACCCGCTCCCCCACATCTACCACCCACTGTACTCATACATTCAAATGTAGGATAAAACTTTCTCTCTCTCTGCTAAATCCTCCTTGCTGTGCGATTTACTATTTTCGTCTGCCTTTCTCTCTCAACACCTCTGCTCAGACCTTGTTCCAGTAATGAGGCTCTGCATTGTCCAGATTGCGTTCAATCTTCCTTAAAATGCAGTGAAAATATATATATATATATATATATTTCCCTGAGGCTAAAGAAACCCGGGGTGGGCTCCGAAATATAAAGCATGAAACAAGAAAAGAAACGCTTTTTGAGAACTCTTTTAAAAGCAGGACAGGGCCAGCTCCCACCCACCAGATTAGCTTCTCCTCAGAAAGACGGTATAAAGATTTAATTAGCCTACCGTTTCTGCATGGCTCACTATTCACTCTGCTTTTTTCTTTTATCTGTATTTCAATATGCCCACTCTGCATTTTCCAGACCACCTCAAAACCTGATCTGTTGTGTGTGTGTGTGTGTGTGTGTGTGTTCTTTTCTTTTCCCTAATCACAAATGCAGGTCTGTGGTGAAAGGAAGGGCAAAAAGGGTGAGATGAGCGAGGAGGGAAAGCGTTTTGAATCAAATAAATGTATTGTCTGTCAAAAAACAATACAAGGTTTTATGTTCAGCCTGGATTAAGCACCCAATCACCAGGTCCTGAGTGCATGAAGAACCACATGAGAAGCTTGTGTAGTGAGGCAACTAAACAAATCTTTGAGTGCGAGTGTGTACAAGTGTGTACGTTGTGTACTTTGGGTGTGTCCCAGTGATGCTGATATATTGAAAACTGTATCCGTTTCTCTAAATGTTTTTGCTACTCTATCCGGACTAAGCTACTGTTTTTGATCACTAAAAGCAGATGTTCATTCAAGAACGCCATCCAGAGTACATACACTTGAAAATTTTGGAAAAAAGACGATATCTCTGGTTCTGCTGCATCCATTTTGATCCTTTTTTGGTCCCTCGTGAATCCGGCAATGTTACAGTAGTGCAATGCTAAATCAGTGCAGTACACTGACTGACTTTCTTAAAACCCACTGACATTATGATTAGCATAATGTGTGTGAAACCGCTGACACAAGTAGATTGCAACACGTCCGGAAGAAGAGTTTTCCAGTGTCGGTCAAAAAATGACCCACAAGTGTTTTCTGATCTAGTACTTCTATCAGCTGGGTGACATTTGTTAGTACCTCCCAGTATGCCTTCATAAATGATTAGGGAATCACTGTGCTCATTGAGGTGTGAGTGGTGTCAAAGTCAGACGCTTTGTTTGCCCAGTCATCCACATTTAGTACTGCGTTCACTTTGCATAACTTTTCATTTGTTGTAAAATTCTTCCTCATATTAGCAACTTACTCAAACTGGACTTTCTGGATGGTCAAGCTTCATCGTCTCGCTGGTACCTGAAACAACATGCCTCCCACCAGCGCTGACCCTTGCAGGTCTGGTTTCGGTCTGACCGGCCACTGCGAGGTTTTGCGGTGCTAAAGCAACATCGTGTTACTTCCACATTCGCATCTGAATGAGAACAATTTGTACTTGTGTGGCCACAAGAGGGCGCTTGTCAAGATTGTTGACCAAATAACAAAAGTAGTAAGACAAGATAAGATGTTTATTAGTCCCCAATGGGGAAATTACTGCACTACACTCTGTGTACACACTTTTTGTTAGTACCACACGCTGAACTACACACACACAGCTCAGGACCTATACATGCACTATACATGGAGAGATGTCAGAGTGAGTGGGCTGCCAGCTGAACCAGCGCCCTGAGCGGTCGGGGGGGTACGGTGCCTTGCTCAAGGGCACCTAGCAGTGCAGGAGGTGAACTGGCATCTCTCCAGCCACCAATCCACGCTCCCAACTTTTTGGGTCCATACGGGGATTTGAACCAGTGACCCTCCGGTTCGCAACCCAACTCCCTATGGACTGAGCTACTGCCACCCCCATAACAAACCACCTTTAATTAAATTACATTTTTAAAATCTAGGCGGTAATTATTAGCATGGACTTGGGCTCAAATGCTCCCTACGAAATCTGAAACGCAGCAAAGGTTAGAGGGGATTGAGCACAAAAGAGTGGAGAAGTCCAAACAAAGTAAAGAGCAAAACAAGCTGGACAAGTTTAGAGGAGGCAGCTCAATGTGCCCGAGGGTCTGTTTTGTCAGTTGAAGGGAGAGAAGAGAGAGAGAGGAGCGAGAAGCAGTGGGGGACTAAAGGCAGGAGGAGGCAGGACAGGAGGGAGGCATGGTGAAAGTTAGTCTGTATGAAATCCCTCTTTTTTCACTTTACATCAAAGCTGAGCCTGGCAATCCAATTCAAAGAGGCAATCTGCATTTCCATGGGCTCCTCCTTATCCTCCCAAACCTTTCCGCCAACCACCAACCATTCTCCCATTCCACCCACACCTTTCTCCTCCACTCACACAGCAGGACCATTGTCATCCATAATATTACCCCCTCCCCCCCTCCAACTGTAACCCCGTCCAGACCGCTTTCCCCCCACATCTCCCTTCAACTTCGCCCCCTCTGACACCCTTACCATGTTCAGGCGTCCAGTAATAGTAAGACCACTATTCGATGGCTGTTATACAAATGGAAAACAAGGTTTAGTTACGACAAATTGTGCATATGGCCTTTACTCGCTTGAATTCTCAAGTAAAGTCAGAGGTCAAGTTCAGCTTCAGAGCAGCAGCTCTCTGCTTGGAGGGGAATTGCTCAAGGGCAGATGAGTAGGGCAGAAGCACATTCCGTACCCAAGTAATTTGCGAACAGCCGTGTGTGTGGTGTGTGTGTGTGTGTGTGTGTGTGTGTGTGTGTGTGTGTGCGCATATTGGTATATGAGTATAAGATACATCTTTAGAAGGATTTTCTTGATTAAAATATCTCTACAAATTACAATATCTCTAAAAATATTATGATTAAGATGACACTGGGTACAGACATTCATGTCCCCCAAAGAATTAATTGACATCTATTTTGACATTTTAATTTGTCCAGTACTTTGGATTGCAACTTAATACCTGCAAAACTAATGGCATCCCCATCAACCTCAGCTGTACTTAGTGTTTAGCAATTGTTAGCAAGCTAAAATACTTACCTAAGATGGCGAACATTGTAAACATTATACCTGGTATACATGAGCATGTAAGTATTGTCATTGTAAGCATGTTAGCATGCTGACGTTAGCAATTAGCTGAAATCACCACTGTGCTGCTTGCATGGCACTCTTGGATGGACCTTACCAAAAATACAGTCAGAATCATTTGTACCATTTGTTCTTCAAACCATTCTTTGTATGCTTACTGTCCACCTGTGTGTGTGTGGTGTGTGTGTGTGTGTGTGTGTGGTGTGTGTGTGTGTGTGTGTGTGTGTGTGTGTGTGTGTGTGTGTGCGCGCGCTAGCCCCGCCACTCTGAGAGCAAGATCTCTTTCCTAGATTGTGAATGCCAAATGCATCATAGATGAATGTCCTAATGTTATTGCAAATTAGACACAGAATTGTTGAGATCGAAGGTGCAAGATAAGGTCCATGTACCCCAAATAATAGAAAATCTATTTTCGTCGGAGCGTATCAATACTACGATCTTTATTAACTCGGTTTTGGTACCTATCCCTAGGCGTAACCTGACAAACCTGATCATTGCTCAGTAGCCACCACTTAAAATACACCCAGCCCGCCATAAAGGTGGATATAATAACAATGTACTTATTTATGGAAAAGACCCGGGGAAAAAAACAACTTTCATCTTCAAGGAAATATTAGGCGGTAATTAAAATTATAATTGTATGTTGCTTGTTTATTGCCAAGTATGAGTTTGTTTTAACTACTGCTGGACATAATTGTTTGTTTTGTTTTTATTGATGCCGGTGGTTTCTGTGGGTGTTCGTTGACATTTTGTTCCACCGCCGACTGCCAACTTTTTTGCTGGTGCTCCGTGGTTTTCTGATCAAAATCTGCCCCATTTTTCTGGATCAAATGCTCTCAGAAGAATCTCCTTGCCACAGATCCATGTAAGAGTGGCCCACAGCAGACATATAAGTGGATTTCACATTGTGGCTGAAAGAATAAAGGAGTACTTTAAGTAAAATTTAATAACATTTCAAAACCTTTTTGCCAAAGCCCCAGTGTATTTTTGAGTTTGTCATGCATGTATGCCTTAATCTTCATCTATTCACTATTACTTACTTTGTATAGACATTATATATGATACACAATGCTACTGTTACTAGATTTGTTGTCTGTGTTTCACTGCATTGGGCCTCCCACACAGCATCAAGCTCTGGCCTGTTGTCTTAGGGTGAAGAGGTGTCGAGCACATCTAAAAAGGTCAAACCACAAAGAACCGCTAAAGAACTTCCTCTGGAAGATTTAAAGAAGGGCCAGAGTACCGTGATGAACGGGGTACCACGTGCTGTGGTCGGCTAGTGTGATGTGGTCGGAAAAAAAGATAGAAGATGACAAATGACCAAAAAAAAGTGGAAGGTAAAGTAGAGACAGAAAGGTGAATGCAGGGCGAGAGCTCAGACACAGTGACATCTAAACAAAGAGAGAGACACTTCAGTCAAAACCACCAGTATGGTTTACTGACGCATAAAGTTCCTGATTTGGCCAAGAAGCAGGTTTCAGATCAGCACGCAGTTACACCAAGGAATTGAACCTTGTTTAAGATTTTGTGATTCATAAAAAGCATTGGCAAATGTATTTTGGATATAGAAAGCTCAGTGAAGGGGGTCTACACACTAAAAGCAACCACTGCAGCAAGATAACGTGAGATGCTGTGTTTATCTGGATGCGTTGCTACGACAGAGCTAATGTTTATTTAGTGCTTATTAAATGCCAAACCACTGCACGCTGGCTTACAGCCAGATTCCTCATGGTGCAATAATGTTGTTGTCCTCCACCTTGAAACTGGCAAGGTACAGCAAGCAGCCGATCAGCACAATGCCACTGTGTAGGGGATTTCACATGGTATGTGAGCATGCAGGTATTTAACTAGTCAATGCAGTGTGTTGCAAGATTGTGTCCCCGAAAAAAGAAAACCCAGAACTAACTTCTTTGCTGCATTGTTTTTGTTGTTAGCCAAAGTCTTACGCATAGTCTCATTATCCGTTTATCACTCTCAGGACCAGATCTACATCAGCGCCTTTCTCCGCACACTATACAGTTATATTGCGCTGTAGCAAAGTGGTTCTGGTGCTACGACACGGCTGAGTGCACACTGCAATATACTCACTGCTGATGCTATGACTGTTTTAAATGAAAATTTAACAACTGCTGGAATGCGAACGCTGAGTCAGAGATTCACTGTCATCTTTGATTTCTTCCAGTAACTGTAATTTTGCATGGCTGCTAAATCTGTAACGTTTAATGATTTCCTGTTCACTCCACAGAAAAAGTGTGAGCCTTTGGGCAAAAATCTTTTCAGCTTGGCCTATCGTCGTCTTGGTCGGATTACTGCTGCCTTTCTTCAGGAGGCATTTACGAGGAAACCTGCTTGTGGCTGGTTTACACCTGCTTTTAAGAGACAGACCAGAGCCAACTTTTTACATCGTGGATCAAAAGTTCCTTGCTAATGTCTGGGTAGTAATGGTAGGAAAGTCAGGGAAACCTAAGTGAAAGTCCCTTTATCTTATTGTATTTTGGTTTAAATATTACTTTTACATATAAATCACCTTAAAGCGCCTTACATGTCCCCACTTTTCAAAATCTACCATACACCACACACACATTCAAACACCCTGACAACCACCTCTCTGTTTAGACAATAGCAGGATTTGGGGGATACTGGTGCGCTCGTCCAGATTTCACGCTCCTTCAGTCACAGCGAGGAAGTGTTGACCCCTGAGCACTCAAGACACTGGGCTTAATTCCACAAGGCCCTAAAATATGAAACACCCTGCTGTGGACAAGACTTCTCTGTCCCCTTTCGTATTTCACTTACCCCACTTCCCTTTCTGTCCATTGTCTCACTATTTACAGTGTATACAATTGTCAGCTATTGCCCATGCTGAAATACGTTGGTTGGCATCATTTCAACTTTGCTTCAGGGAGATCTCCAGGCAAAACGCTCTATTCAAATTAATCTAGGAGCAGTTTTAGTTTTGGCACTGATTATACACCTGTCAGTTGTAGTTTGATCAACTAATTCTTTTTATCTGGTATGCTAGAACTGATTGTAAAGATCTACTTTGTATATTTCCAACAGAGCAGTTTACCACAACAGGCATGATGGAGGGTAAAAATGACTCAAAATTACAAAAACAGTTATATTGTAGTTGGGTTTTTTCTGATGGCGATTCAGCAGTTGGAGCCTTTGTTTATTAACCACAACAACACTGATCACAGCGCTAATGGTAAAAAGCAATCAAGTGCGGATTTACCAACAGAGCAAAATGGAGTTTGCCAACGCTAAGATAAACCAAAAGTCTTGTTTACGCTTGTTTATTTTGTCTTTGTAACTATAGCCTAAAACATAAATAGTCCCCTTTCAAAAAGACAAAGAAGCCACATGCATTTTAGTTAGGAAAGCTGAGTGACATGGAAATGAATGATGGATTTTTTTTCTAGCTATCCTCGTGTGACCCCCTCATGGAAATTTTGGCTAAAAACATTTAAGCAAGGAGAAGACTTGGAAGTTATTTCAGGTGTTACGCCGGCTCTAATAATAGATACTCATCTCAATAAATACTAGAAGGCACTGTGGGTGTGCCGCATTTCACCGTGACATTGATCCTATTGGCTGAGTTGTGCCAGTCCCCTGGATCGTACGAGCACCAGATAGGCTGGAAGTCACAGGGAGGATCACATCATAACAAGGAAATGTGATGTATAAATACTTTAAAGCTGTGCTAATAAATATCTTTATACTAACCATGGATCAAATAACAAATTGGGATGTTAAAGTGGTTGCTCAGCCTGGTAGGAGGAGTCAAGCGAATACAGGACATTTACCCAGAAGACCGCTGTTCTTGTCCCTTGTAAAACCACAACATAATGTACTTAAGTTACGTAACAAACATACTTATTTTAATCCAACTTCTTCTACTAAACCTAACAAAGTAGTTTTGTTTAAACTCGTGTTAACTATGTGTTTGAAACTGATGAATTTAATATTTAAACAATTAACAAACAATAAACTGGGACATAGGAACGCGACCCAGGACCAAAAAAAGAGCAGAGAGGAAAGAAGGGGAGGAGACCAAAAAAACACAGAGCAGCAGGACCGGAGGTTGCAGCTCACCGACAGGACACACAAAAACAGACACACACAAACAAACAAAAGACATTGACAGAGAGAAGACACATGGGACCAAAATGATCACCCAACTCACAGTTCCTCCCAGCTCTACTGAGCATTTTAGGGTTTTTTAGCGAATTGTTTTGGTTTTCTATTTCGCAACAACTTCATTAGCTGCCTCCAAGTGGCCCAAAAACAATTCATTTATTGCACGTTTAAAGCGGCTATAATCAATATTTTAATATTACCAATGATTCAGATGACTATGTACAGTATGTGAAAGGTGTTGCTTGTAGTGATGAGCCCACATAAACATACAGTGGTTTAGCATGTTGTAGCTCATTATTTTGAGTTTATAGTCAGCAACTGTGTCATTTTCATCAGCGAAAAGTCTCTAAGAACCTGCTTGGCACCAAACAACAGACGGACAGACTTAAACTTGTGAACATAGAGGAGCATTTTTTGCTCTGTGTCTGCTGGATGTGTAAATATCCTGTTTCATTTTCAGTTTTGATCAAAAGCCAATTATCTTATGTTTCATTGTATGTATTTGTCTTTCTGTTATGTCTGGTTATGGTTTGTTTTTTTCTTTCTCTATGCTGTTCTCAGGACTCTCTTGCAAAATAGATCTTGATCTCAGTGAAATTACCTGATTAAATAAAGGTTATATTCAGTCCCACAACATTTAGAGAAGGTACTGAAACAACATCTACTCCCACTCGTTTTTCATTTCTCAGTTTCACAAGCCACACTTTCAACAAAAGTTTTCACACTGGAACATATTGTGCCCAGTGAGAACTACCACAGCACTAACACCAGCAGTATCAATCTGCCCTCTGATACAGTACTATCCTCTTTTCAGGTGTTGACAGCTGCCTCACAACGGAATGACAAATGCACGAGTTTATATAACTGTTTTGTTTTATCAGCTTATCTAAAAAGGTTTCACAAACCCAACCCAACCCAGACGTTTCTCAATCCACTAGGGAGCAAAACAAAATCATCAAACTGGAGATTTGCCCGACAGCAAGGTTGTAAAACTCATTATTCACAACTAACTCCTTCAGACTTTTAAGGCTGCACCACAGTGTGTGATTGCATCCATAAGCGGCCGTGCTGCTGGTTCGTGTTCTCATCTCCATGCGCAGCAATGCCCTCGACACGCCTGGGAGCAATTTCGCAAGCAATGTGGGCTCTGATGAATCCGGAAGACAGATGTAGATTTGATAATCCCAAATTGGAGAGCTTACAGGAGTGGAAAGACAAGTGTGACTCCTCACCTCGTCTTTCCCCCCCTCCCCTGCCCTAAAACCTTCATCATCACCATCACTGTCCATCCTCCGGTTCCTTTTCTCCCAGCTACACTCTCGGCTGACCCTGTGACCCCTCCCCCACATCATTCACGGTTCATCAATAAGAAGAAAGAGGGATTTAACGGCTAACTTAGCCCAGGAAGAACCCATCCATGTCTCCCCCCCCCCTCCCCTTTCCACTGCACTTTTTTTGTTCCCACTAAGCAGCAGAGAAAAAAAAGAGGAGCTGGAGAGCACGTCTGCCAGGAGTCCATTTTGGGGAAATACGCTTATTCAATTTCTTGCTTCAAGTTGGATGGAAACTGTGATACCACTTTGATGTATGTACAGTAAATATAGGTGGAGCAAGGACACAGTTAGCTTACAGCGGGAAACTGCTAGCTAACGTTAGATGTCTGTTTAATCTTTACAATAACCTTTGGAAAGAGCCAAGCAGTTTTCCATTGTTTTCAGTCTTTATTCTATGCAAAGCTAACCATCTCCAAACTCCAGCTGCAACGGACAAAGTGCTATTCATTTTCTTTAACGCTCAGCAATAAAGCAAATAAGCGTATTTCCCAAACTGTACACACCTTAGCGTACAAACGACAATTCCCCCATTTACTGGGTGTTGTGTATCAGCGTTACACCATATTCTATGAGCTGATTATGCATTCTTAGCTATACTACCACTGAAAACTATTTTTATTATATTTTATTACATGCTTTATTTTGATAAGCTCTTACAAAACCCGGTGCCAGTATTTAGATTTGATTCCAGTGCACTGAAGTTTGTGACTTGCCAGACTCCAAGAAACTAGAGGATTGAGTGCATGGAATAAGAAGAATGTGTAAAGTTTCTATCAAAATGTGTTGCAGAGACTACAGGAAGTTACTGGTGCCGACCAAGAAATAGTCCACTGAACAGGCCCAGTCATTTTTTTACTTTTACACTTAATAAACAAGATACTGTTTAGGCCTATGGTTTTAATTTTTGAGTATTTATGATAAGCTAAGATGAGCTAAGCCAAAGAATTTCTAATAAGGGAAGAAGTTCCACTCTCTCGATACTGTGGGCTTCACAGTCGAGTGCAGAATGAATGGGACTCTATGGACCTATACCCCTCAAAATCCACTTTTCTCAGGATGTCCTTTTTTGTCTAGTAATTTGAATGTTGCATTCGAAAGGGGATGCTAAGAAAATACACCCTGCGGGGTGTTAGCTTTTTTTGTTCTAAAAAAGCCTTTTAAAATCATGTCAATGACATCATACGCGTCATACGGCCAGAGATACAGCTTTAGGCAAGCTCTGAGTTACTTCCTTTTTTCTCTCAAGGCATTGACAACAAAGCTGACAGGTTAGGCTCTCCCTGTCAATACACGTGCTAGAAAGAGGTTTGTTAATGTTTTAAAGACCACGCTGAAATATTCACTCTGACATTCTGGCTCCGCTTCGGATGCCATCAAGCTAGATCTCTGGTCGTAATCAGTCCTTCAGTGACCAATCAGCATTCATTAGATTAGATTAGCAAGCAAAAAAACAAACAAGTAAACACACAAACAAACAGGCAAACAACAGACAATGAGCAGAATGCTATTGTGTTATGGGCAACAACGACTCAACCTGTAAGAAACCAAAAGGACATAAGTACTCGTTCATTCAACTTTGGACCTATAATCCATGTTGAACTTGCAAAAACTACAATCAAATCTGAAATCTCTCAATTGCAATCAGGCGAAAGAGACAGATTTAGCCGTCTAGCTCCATAGAGTGCCATTTGTTTTGCACTTGCCTGCGATCACCCCCAGTGGAACTCTGGGGGAACTGCAACCAAATTCAGAACAACGGGGCTAAATAGGGCGTGAACAGGCTTTCCGTAGACGGGCTTTGGCTAAGCTAACTAGCCCCTGCCTCCACCTGCATATTTGCTGAATAGACATGAGAGTGGTACCAATCTTCTCATCTACCTCTCAGCAAGAAAGCAAATATATTCCCAAAAATGTAGTTGTCTAACTGCCTGATTAAAGGTGCCTTCTGCATATCAACAAGTGACTTCACAATACTGGCTGGGCAAAAAAAAGGGATTTGAGGAGTGAAATTACATTTTGCTGTCTAAGAAAAGAGGCCAAAGGATTAAAGGATCAAGCAGGAAATCACAAATGCAATCCTACTTTCTCTCTAAAGAGCCTTGTATCACCCATTGAGAGGGAAAGTCATTGGAGGGTATTTGTTCCTTCCAGGACTCCTCAACTCACTGCTTCACTTCTGAGGCAGCGCTGACGAGGCGGGGGGTTTAGCCTCGAGGCGAGGGAAGAATTGAGAGAGGGTCTTGTAGAGTTATTCTAGCCTGATCAATAACGCTATTAAACACTAATGCATTCAGTGGAGGCTGACTCAATTTGATTGTGAAGCTTTATTTGAACATGGCAGGAAGCAGCAGCAGCACATCAAAGAGAGGCTTTGTGAAGAGAGGACCAGATTAGAGCCTCTGACGCAAGGATGGACCCAGCCAAGAGGAGGCCATGAATGCACAACACACACACACACACACACACACACACACACCACACACACACACACACACACACACACCAAGTAAAACTGCTTCAACACGCAAGCCAACACACTGCAAAGGCATTCAATCAAATTTCACATTTTCCATTCGCTTTTATTGGATGTCTACAGCAACAGCTAGGCAGAGGCAAGTTTGCACACAAATATACACAAATGCACACAAATACTCAAGATTCAAGTTAACTTATACTGACTGTCTAAAAGATGGGTGATGGAATCTTGTTAAGGGAATAGTTCAACAGTTCAGGGAACACGCTTTCTTGCTGAGAGTTAGATGAAAGAGAGAGAGAGATTGATGTAATGTTAATGCCACTGAAGTTTTGAGCAAAACGGGAATAATTCATGCATTTTTTGTTGTTATTTTCAGCTGAGGATTGACACAAATTTGAAGTTATCGAGTATTTACAACATCAGAACGGTATATGTGTGCCAATGTTCATGGCAGTGAAGGAACAAATGTCACCCAAGTGCAAGTGTGTAGCTTGCTGATAGTTCCTGGACGACAATGGAGCTCTTCGTTACCGATGAATAAGTTGTTGTATTCAGAGCTTTAAAAATACAGGCAATAATTGTTAAGCCGTTTTGTCATATATGCGTTCTCACTTTTTTGGAATTACTCCATTTGGCTTCGACGAGGGTTGGCGCTGAATAGAGCGTGCAGGAGACAACACACGACCACAAATTACACCGTGGTCATGGAGCCTGTTCATAACTTCGTAATAAACAATCAAGTCCCTTGCCGTTCTGATTCTGTCTTACGATTTCAGCGTCGGCCTCTATCTTCTCTCCAGTTGCTGTCTTTGTGTAAATCACTCTTCTTCATGTCTGATGTTTGGTTTCTTGCACTTTTGCGCATGGGGAATGAAACGTCATCAACACACCCCCTCGCTCACCGTGAATTCTCCGTACAATGAGCTGCTCTATTCACACATTTGTGTTCTCACTAACAGCTTTGCCAGGTAATGTGTAGTATGTATCATTTCAGGTTTGCAGTACATGTTTGAAAGGGGCTTTTTTTGGATCAATTCAACAAGAAAGAACAAATAAAAAATATCACCGGCCTTATTGTTTGGGGAGTTCTCGTACACACTGCTGCATGCTTCGCTTTATTTCAAGAATCACAACAATGAGGATCATATGGTGAGAAAAAGTGTAACATTAGTCATGTTTCCATCTAATTGTTGAGCGAATTTTAAGCAAACTTTTAAAATGTAGCAAAAAAAAAAGAAAAAAAGAAAATGCGAATTACAAGAGTTCCCATCAACTGGTTTGGAGCGAATTAACTACAAGTTGACGTTACGCATGGTTGCAGATTGTAAACCGGCTTGAAATCAAAGACTTTAGAAGCTAAGTTCTTTGGCTAAATGGAGAGAGTAGCATTGTACAAGTTGGCCACCTGTTCAGAATACAGGGCTGAGGCAGAGACATTTGGTGTTAAAAACCACCTTAAGCAAGCGTAAAAAACCTTTTTGCAAATTTGAGGACGTTTTTCAAGAATTTTGCCATTTCCATCAGCGATACTTCAAAATGGGCATAAAAATACATTGACAGAAACATTAATATAGATACATTTAGAGAGTTCTCAGGATTGGTAAATTCCGCCTTTTGATTGTTTTTGAGTTTGTTTTTTTTAAATCAAGGACATTGCTACATTATGTGGTCTATGAAACATCGTCTATCTCCATTTCACACAGTAAGCAAACAGCCAGAAGTTATTACCTTGTATAACAGGGCAGATTTGCCATATGATTTGCATTCGTCATGCCAATGAAAGCCTGTCGGAGAAAAAAAAAGAAGACTAAAAAAGCACCTGGCTGAACTAAAAATACAGCCGCAGTCATTTGGACGAAGCAGGTTAATGTTAATTTCCTACAGAAGAGAGGAGTAAAAATGAATGTTCTGCAATAACAAAACTGAAAGCATCAAGACTCCCACACATTATCCCCGCTCCTCCTCCTCCTCCTCATCTACCCTCCACCCCCACCTCCTACTTTTACGATGCTCTGCTTCCTAATAAACTTTTGTGGTGTTTGGAATCCATTAGGAGCAATATCCCACTTCTCAAAACATCCTGGCTCATTTTGGGGGAGTGGAGCAAGGAGACGGGGGAGCCGTGGGAGGGGAGGGCCTCAAATTTCCATTTCTATTGAAGGCAGACTGAGGGGGGATTTAAGCATGGAGAGCAGGGCTGCAGGTCCGCGGAGCATACAGTATAATGGTAAAGAGAAAGAATGTCGTAGGGGAGGATCTCGAGGGGAGGGGGACACACACACACTGGTAGCAAGAACTGTTGCTAAAAAAAGCAAAGGAAAAGAGCTATTTTGTACAATAGCATAGTTTTTAGTGAACTGATGCCATATTGTCTTACTTTTTGTCTGTTTTTTGCCGAAATGTTACTAAATAAAAGGGCCGCTGTGGCTCAGTGGTAAAGCGGTTGCCAGCCAATCAGAAGGTTGGTGGTTCCCTGGCCCTGCAGTCCCCATGTCGAAGGGTCCTTGGGCAAGACACTGAACCCTGAGTTGCTCCTGATGCTACGCATCGGAGTGTAAATGTGTGTGAATGTTTATCTGATGAGGAGGTGGCCAGTGTGTGAATGTGTGTGAATGGTTCCTGTACTATGTAAAAGCGCTTTGAGATTAGAAAAGCGCTATGTAAGAACAGTCCATCTACATTTACATTTAAACAGTAGTTTAAAACCCCAAAGTTCAGACTAAAAAAAGGCAGCACGGTGGCTAAGTGGTTAGCACTTCTGCCTCACAGCAAGAAGGTTCTTGGTTCAAATCCAGGTCGTTCAATTCCGGGCCTTTCTGTGTGGAGTTTGTATGTTCTCCCCGTGTTTGCGTGGGTTTCCCCCGGGTACTCCGGTTTCTTCCCACCATAAAAGACATGCATCCTAGGTAGGACTACAGTTGAAAACTAGCCAACACTGGCGCATTTACAGAAATGTTCATTAATGTGCATTGTCCTAATCAAATAAATAAAAAAAATAAAAATAAAATGGAACACTGAAATGTTCCTCAAATGTAACACATGACCCATGTAGGTGTTGAACCAGTCCTTCAGTTAGCAGTCATAAATGGGGTCAGCACCAGTTAGCCAGGAAACTGTTGTTTTTCAAATGTAGAAAGGGTTGTTGTGTTTCTCGGTAAAAGACAATGAAAAGTGGCTGATTTCGTTCCTTACAGGACAATTTGCTTAATCAGAAGGAAAACAAGATAAGCACAACTTCAATGCCAAGGTCTCTGCTTTAAACACTGCTTTAAAGGATCTGAGAACTCATGCTTGAAAAGACCTTTTACTTGTAATTCTTCCGGTTATTATGTGCCTTTCTGTCCACCTTTACGTTCACAGGTATCGTAACTGGCCGCGTTTATGAATTCCCACCATATCCGTTGTAGTGGGTGTTATCCAGCTCCAAACAAACCTTTAATCCAATTCAGATAGAAAGCACTCAAGTGTCGCAACAATTGTTCCCACAGTGTGAAAGTAAGCCACTATCTGAAACACACAAGAGCTGCAAGACAAATGTGTGGCGGAGTGCCAGCGGGGGGGTGGAGAGGGAGGTACAGGGGCGAGGGGCCTGAGATTACAGACAAAGCAGGAGTAAACAGTGCCTTCAGATAAAAAACACGGCCGGGTACTATTAACAATAGTTCTTTCCTGGCAAGGAGCGACAACAAAGCGCCTTCCTGTATGCAAGCCCCCTTGCATGCGCCCTCACTTCCTGTGGACGCTCAGACATACGGCTCGCCGCATCAGCGCTGACCGGCCCTACACGCAATCAACCTCTGACCCCTGCGCCGCTCGCCCTTACAAGACAGTGGTGGAAGAAGTATTCACATCCTTTAGAAATACAGCAAAAATACTCCATTACAAGCATAAGTTCTATTCATAATCCTACTCAAAAATGCACAAGTATGACAGTATGTACTTAAAGTATCAAATGTTGTATCTGTTCTGCAGGGAAATGGCCCCTGAGAGTGTTTTATTATTACATCAACCCCTTACATCAAAAGAAAAAACAAAACTGGAATTTGTTTAATGAATTGGTCTAGAATCTTGCTTTTTCGTGAAATATTTGTTAAGATGACTTATTTGGGCCTCAAAGTTTAGAGAGGTTGTTGTTGTAGCTGCCAACAGCTCACAGACATCTGAATCGTGACAAGGAGCCCCAGTTGGAAAATGCTTATTAGTTTCCCATATGTTTTTTAATATAATACAATCCTAACTTAAAAACTAACTAGTTAACGTAGCTGTCAGATAGATATTGGAGAGTAAAAAGTGCAATATTTGCCATTAAAATCTAGTGGAAAGGAAGTATAAAATAGCATAGAATGGGAATACTGAAGTTAAGAACATCAAATGTGTACTTGAGTAAATGTACTTAGTTACTTTCCACAGCTGTAAAACAAACGGTCCCATAAGACATCTACAGTATATCATTGGAAATTCCTCATTCCCACTCCCACTCATTGAATCCTGCTTTGCTCAGCTTCTTCAAACAGCACAAACATCTCAAGGGGGCAAACAACAATCTTGAGAAGAAATTATGGTTCAAACTGCGTAACTGATTCATTATGTTTGTCTTGCTTTTATAAGGTCTGGCAACAAACACTCAGCTGAGGAAAAAGCATATTTCTGGATGGCACATCTCTGCGGACACCAGAAAGCCTCCTTCCTTCTAAATCATGACTATAAATGACGTTTGTGTGATCCATGCTTTTATGATTTCAGCTGGGGAGGGGGCTGAGGATCATAAAAAAAAAGAAAAAAGGAGAACACAGGGCTTGTGGGTAATTACGGCAGAACCAGGGCTTGGGGGAAATTACGGCGCAGATGGTAGGGGGGGACGTTTGGGAAAGATCGGGGCCAGATTGTGAGAATTTTGGCTGCGCGCGTGAAAGGGGGGTGGAGGGAGGGGTGGGGGGGGGGATTGAAGCCATCAAATACAGGGGCCTGCAGTCTTTTAAAGGCTGCAAGCCTCCAGCGTTTCTGGTATTTCAAAAACTCCCCGGCCTACGCCCACCTCACATTTTGTACAGCCTTTTGGGTCCCCAGAGATACCCCTTTAAAGTTTTTGGTGACCCTCGACTTTTCCTATAGTGCCCCCTGAGGTTGACTTTTTAACAAATATTAAATTTTGGGTTTTTAAAACCACTCCTGCAAACTAATGGCATTCCATTCCCTGCTTATTTTTTTGTGCCAATTAGCATATTTGACTAAACAGAAAGACAATAACTTTGTAAACATTACCCCCAAAAAACAGGCGGGGGAGGAGAACTCAGGGGAGACCAAACAGGGAGGGATTATATCTCCCCCTGGGGAACCCCCCCGGACCCCCCGTCGAGCGGTTTTATTGGCGGGGAAAAGGGAAGTTCGGGCCCCGCTGGGAGGTGCCCCCCAACCCAACCGGAAAAGGGATGAAATGTTTGGAGGGACCATAACCGCTACGCGTTATAACACATTGATAAAGGGCTAACCTGGCCAGCAATGAAAACTGAAAATAACTTGAAAATGGAAGGTTTAAAAGGGTGGACAAATTTTACTAAAAATATGTTTAAGAAAAATCTTGTCACCCCCATTTAAAACCGAGTTTAAAATCTGTAAAAATTTGTTACGATTAAACAAGGGGTTTTTCCAAAAAAAAGGGGAACCCTTGTAAATTTTCAGATGTTATTCCCCAAAGGGAGCATCTAATTTAAAACTCTTAAATGGTTTCATTTAAAAAACTGTCAGGGGGCCCCAATGGTAAACCCCCCTTAGTTCGGGGTCTCAACTATTTTGTCAAGGGCCCCAATTTTTTCCCGACTCTCCTTGGGGCCGGGCCCTAAAAAAAAATTAATAAAAAAAAAAAATTTTTTTATAACATTTTGTGATGTTATTTAATACTTTTTTTATTTCCACAAAACGAAGCCTTTGGTCAGGTTCCGTCACCTATACCCAGACAAAACACCAGGGGTGATATTTTTCTCACCAAAAGTCAATTTTTCTTATAGACACTTAAAAAAAAACACCGGAAAGGAAGGGGCTCTTTAACAGGGTAAAAGGGACTCTAAAGGGTTTAAAAGCAAAATTTTATTGAAAAGGTCCTTCATGATGTGGAGAAAAAATACGATTTATCATCCAAACCCTTTCCCAAGCCCCACCTATGTATTTTATATAAAAATTTTTTTATATATAAAATAAATAATTTTCAACAAACTGTTTTTGCAAAAGAAAAATCGCGCCTCCCCCCCCACTAACATTTAAATTTTAGATTCAAACCCCGAGCGTCAGAGCGCTCAAGAAAAAACCCGCATGAAATCTCCTCTCCCACGAAGTGGCATTATTCCCCAACTTTAAATGATCAGAGAGGTTGTTTGATTTTGGGGGGGGTTTCAAATAGAGTCTAAAAGGTTGATAATAGAAGAACCAGTTTTTGTGTTTTAGTTGCTTTATAGTGGAATACCTACATTTTCTCTTTGATCCTCAAATTTGGAATCCAGTCCGGGCCGGATCAACCTTGGGGGGGGTTCGCCCGCGGGCCCCCCCAGTTTATTCCTGCTTTTATTTAGAAAAAAACAAAAAAAATGAAAAACAAAAAATTAAAAAAATTTTTAGAAAACTTAGTTTTCTTCTTTCGCTCCATTAGACCTCACGCCCCCAAAAATTTTTGTGGTACCCGGAGGGGGCCTACCCTTTTGGGAACTTGGCCCAACTATGAACTGTATAAAGTGTTTTAAAACTACTCCGCTCCCCTTTGAGCAGCTACAACAGTAAAATGCTACTATTAACAATCAAAAAAATCTCGTAAATAGTAATATCACTCACAGGGGGGCATTTTACTGCAGCAGTAGTTTTACTTTTGATCCGTTTAGCACATGTTGCTGATGATACATCTGACCTTCTCTTTAGGCAGGATATTTAACTTTTCCGAATGTAAACAAAGCTGCAGACAGCTGCACCACCGCAGTACAGTCCTCCACGATCAATCTGGAGCCTCAAGAAGCTGGGCATGTATTCATACATGCTACCCACAATGCACCTGGAGAGCTCAACCTGCGTCACAGGCAGATAGTCCGAAAAAATGAGAGAAAAAAACACGCCCTCCATCTGTTTCTCATCATCCTCATCCATCTCCTCTTTCACCCCCCACCCCCTGTCAAACAGACTCTTTCTCCCTCTCTGTTTCATGCTCTGTCTCGCTAACTCATCCAACCCTCCACCGCAACCTCTGGTGCTGTGGCATGGATAAATAGGCCACAACAGCTGGGTCTGACTCCTGACCAGGACCACCCCTCCAGACCTGACCAACAACACTCCCTCTCCTTCCCCACCACCACCTCTCTGCGTCTGTGCCCACATGTTTTCAAGACAGAACTGTGAGAGACGTTTTCCCCATTACTGGCTTTGTTTACGTAATGATTTAGTTCGATTTTTTATTCATTCAAACTCATTACCTGAGTTTTGACAAATGAGCGTGCAACTTGTAAAAGGTTTGTTTACAGCGAGGAAGAAAATCCAGGTTTTGAGTTATGACAGCTCTACAAAATTCTATTTTCCATGTTCCTTCTCGAGCGCTTCAGGGCCATACACAAATATACCCAAAACGTACATGCTTCAAATAAATTCCTGATTGCGCCTTTAAGTTTGAGAGCGTGTTGTTTGTTCAGCTGCTGAGGGCCTCAGAGAGAAACCCGGGGAGGCCGCGGAGAATTCATACCTTCCATTCATCACAGAGGAGAGGGAGCGGGGAGGAGGGGGTGGAGGGTAAAGAAAGAGCGAGGAAATGAAGAGACAAGAGTGTGTGTTTTTTTTCTGCTCTGCTGAGTAAGGAGAGAGGTAAGCTCAGCTTTCTGACAGCTGGGCTGTAAAACCTCTGCTAGACTGATTGACTGCTCATGCCTCATTCATGTGACCGTTTTGTACAAATCACCTTAGATTTGCAGCAGCCCGGTTTAGAGGCATTTCAGTTGCACACTCTCAGTGAGGATATGAGGATGTTTTCATTTTTAGGATACTATTCAGATGACTGAACATCCCTTTGGTTCTTTTGAATACAAAATGTTGGTAAATACATTCATTTGCTTTTCTAGAGAGAGATTAGAAGATGGATCCTCATGTTGGTGCACAAAGTACAGAGCTAGAAGTGGAGGCTGGCTAAATATACATACCAACACCTTTAAAGCTCACTAATAATCCCATTATTAGTTTTATTGCGTTTGAGGAGGAGTTACTTGCTGGAACATTTTTGGGTGCGACCACTTCCTGGAGTCTTGTCATTACAACAAGATTCCCAGGCAACCAGCGCATAGCTATAGCCGCTCTCATAATTACCTCCAAGCTCTACCTCCAACAACGTTCTGCAAACAATCAGTGTTACTCGCCAAACACATTGTGTGTGTGTGTGTCCACATTGTTTACATCCCTGTTTACTTGTTGGCAGTCTACTTCTTCATTGCCTTTGTTGGCACATTGCTGCGTTTCTTGGCACATCATGATTATAAAACTGTGAAACCATTGGCAGGACGGTGCACGTAAACGATAAAGGAATTAATCTTTTCAGCACCAACTGAAGCTTACATGTTAAAAAAAAAGGTCTTTAGATTGCCTCGAAAGATTGTACCAGAATCAACTAAGAAACAGGAACGTGTGAGGCCTGAGTAACATGTGGTTATGGAGTCATGCTAATGTGAAGACATACATGGAACATCTGGGTACTTTGCAGTCTCTCTTACAACTGTTATCATCACAAAGTTACGGTGACCCTGAAAGGCCACAACACGCAACTTTAGAAAAACGCACACAAATAGACCACAACACGCAACAATACAAAAACACAAGCAAATAGACCACAGCATGCAAGAATAAGAAAACATAAGCAAATAAACCACATCACGAAACAATAAGAAAACACAGCGGGGTCCCTGAGCATGACTGTGCGAGCGATGAGCTAGATGAGCTTTTGGCCCCAGCAGGCGCTAACTGGCTGCCGCGTCCCTTTATGGAGCTTCTCAACTCCGAAAACGTGGAAGCAAATTGTCAATTCGACAACAATTTTCGCAAGACTGCCAATATTCAAAATCTAAACAGTTAATTTCTTGCCTAAAACGTTCTCAGAAGTGAATTCAGTGATGAATAAAATGGAGAAAATTGTTAAAATTGAAGAAGAAAACAGATTGAAACACCAGTGGTTGAGGCACGTGTGCATCACTTAAAAGTGTCCCCTGGAAACACTTCCGTTGTGGTCAATTTGTGTGTTTTCTTAATGTTGAGTGTTGTGGTCTATTTGTGTGTTTTCTTATTGTTGTGTGTTGTGGTCTATTTGTGTGTTTTCTTATTGTTGCGTGTTGTGGTCTATTTGTGTGTTTTCTTATTGTTGCGTGTTGTGGTCTATTTGTGTGTTTTCTTATTGTTGTGTGTTGTGGTCTATTTGTGTGTTTTCTTATTGTTGTGTGTTGTGGTCTATTTGTGTGTTTTCTTATTGTTGCGTCTTGTGGTCTATTTGTGTGTTTTCTTATTGTTGCGTCTTGTGGTCTATTTGTGTGTTTTCTTATTGTTGCGTCTTGTGGTCTATTTGTGTGTTTTGTTATTGTTGCGTGTTGTGGTCTATTTGTGGGTTTTCTTATTGTTCCGTGTTGTGGTCTATTTGTGTGTTTTGTTATTGTTGTGTGTTGTGGTCTATTTGCGTGTTTTCTTATTGCTGTGTGTTGTGGTATATTTGTGGGTTTTCTTATTGTTGCATGTTGGGGTTTATTTGCGTGTGTTTTCTTAATGTTGCATG
Source organism: Etheostoma spectabile (assembly GCF_008692095.1). Taxonomy (NCBI): domain Eukaryota; kingdom Metazoa; phylum Chordata; class Actinopteri; order Perciformes; family Percidae; genus Etheostoma; species Etheostoma spectabile. Next base: position 2,689,879 of record NC_045752.1, read on the forward strand.
TTGTGGTTTATTTGCGTGTGTTTTCTTATTGTTGCGTGCTGTGGTGTATTTGCTTGTTTTCTTATTGTTGCGTGTTGGGGTCTATTTGCTTGTTTTCTTATTGTTGCATGTTGGGGTTTATTTGCGTGTGTTTTCTTATTGTTGCGTGCTGTGGCCTCTCAGGGCCACCGTACAAAGTAGCCACGGTATGATACAGTTTTGTAGAAAGCAGAACCTGCCAAATATATCAGGTTGCTACCAAAACATACAAAATAAACTGACAATGCACAGAAGTGGAGGATGACTAAACCCTGCTGACTGTATCATTACTGTCAACATGATTCAAGCTGAGATGCATGTCCACTCTGCTCCCACTTCCCCAGTCATGTCCAAGGCCACTCCGGAGCCTTGCTTCATCCTGTTGTTCCTCACTCCAGTTGCATCAGCACTGCTACACACAACTGTCTCATCAGCACTTCTCACTTCCTCAAAAGCCTCAAAAAACACTTCTGGATGGCTAACTTCAGATCAGGAAGAACACAGTCTCTGTGGTCAAGGAATAATCCCAACCACGTGAACCATGCTGTGCCCAGAACAGCTGTGAGCCCTGCTGATTTAACATTATACTAATGTTGTGGAGGGATTTTTTTTTTTTCATTTAACTATGTTTAGAGTAAAATGTTTTGACATAATCACGTTTGCTATCATACCAGCGCCCGTCGGAGCCGAGCTGAGGCCAGGGCAAAGGAACCGGGACAGGAAAAATAAAGAAAAAGGGCGGGAAAAAAACAAACCACACACACATACGGAGAGGTTGTTTTGAGAGCCCCAATCGTTTATTACCCTCGATTTTCAGGGGCTGAAATTTCAGCCTCGCTGTGAGGAGAAACTCGAACTGGTGGTCCAGCTGTCCACAGCCTGCCAAAGTCGAGAAAACCTCCACCGCACACGCTCTCCCAGAACCAGTCTCCCACCCTTCCCCTCCTATCTCATCTCTCCCAGCCAGGTAATCAATGGGAAACTCACACCCAAACACAACATGCTGTGAGAGGGATCACAACGAGCTGTTGTGGCATGTAGGCCCCATAAACAAATCTGTCACTGGCTGGATAACCATGTTCCCGGTTGTATGTTTTATGTTCCTTTCCTTGTTCTCACTTCACTGCTCAAAAACACTGATAGGAGGTCAAACTTAAAAAAAAAAAAAAGTTTTCTTTCAGCACACAGAAATCCTGACGTTCTTTCAAATTTCTCCAACGTCACTGAAACATAAACATTGCTTGATTTCAAACTAGCTATCGTCTTGCTTTCCTGTTCAACTAATTTTACATGGGACACACGTAAATACACCTAAAGGATAGACTCTCAGTCTGAACCCAAAAGGAAAATTTAAGGATTTCAGAATTTAGTGTCTGAAATGGGTCAAACCATCTATTAGGGGGGATCATTTGTGCACTACGACTTTTTGGGTTTTTGATGCAACTTGATGCAACAGTTTATTCCGGCAAGAATGAAGAAACTAATTCCAATTTTTTTTTTTTTTTTTGTGAAACATTTATTTCAATACTTTTGTTATTAGTATGTTGGACACACCCCTGAACGAAAGTATAGAATGGTCAGGTCAGCTTTCGTGTCTTCATTAAAAAACAGTTTTTATTTTTTTTATTTTTTATGAACAAGCCTAAAACTAAACTAATAAAACTTTAATCCAAACTTCTTCTCCTCTTGCCTGAAGTTACGCGATTTGCCCGATTTCAAGAATTAGTTTTTCTGCTTCGTTTAAAAGTCACCGTTACTCTGCTGGCCTTTAAACTCTCTTTTTCTTTTCTGTATCTTGCACAGAAGGAAGGAAGGCCACTCTGACCGCACAGTGACTCACGATCAACGCTTCCCTCACACACACACACACACACACACACACACACACACACACACACAGGGAATTAGCGACCTTGGGCAACCGGACAATGAGGAGTTGTCTAAACTTGCTTGTCTTATCAGCCTCCTCTGGCAGTCTAGTATTCTGTATCTGGGACACTTATCAACAGGCTAACTCTCCCACAGCCTTCTACTCTCCTCACCTCAGAGACATGGAATTAGGATTTGCCATGGCAATGTGGTGTCAGATCTGCGATCTTGAATTAATGGTGCTAAAGATTAAAACAAGTAGTTTTTATCGTCTTCTTCTCTTCACATGAAACAAACAGTTACTTAAAACTGTACACCTGTATTTTATTTGTCTTGTAAACAGAGGGTATTTTAGTCTAGCTGAGTACAGTCTGTACTTTCCTGTAAACTAAGCATTACAGAGGTGCAGAGAGAGTTGCAATCTGCATTTACTGATTGTTTTTTTTAGCCCTTTTGGGGACAGCACAGAAAGCTACACAACGCTGATAATTAAAAAAGTTGTTATGGCGAACATGTTAGCAAAACGATTGTCTATTTACATATTTAGCAGACATGGAGCAACACTAAAATTCCTGTGAAGTTGTGTTTGATAAATACTAGTCCAATATTCGCTTAAATGTAAATTTGAAGGAAAATAAATAGCTTTGGCTGCTAAATGCTCCACTGTGTTCACTAGCTGGTCTCTAACACTGTTGGCTGCTTGGAACAGAGCAGAGTGAACAGTAGATTTATCTAAGTTTTTTGGGCTGAAAACAGCTGCCTGCTAAAGCTTAAAACTACACTGATGAGAGTGGTGAGAGTCAAACAAAACAATAAAGTTGTGGGCTGTAAAACCAAAACAATGAGCTGAAAGATGCTGAAACGGTCTGTAGAGCTAAGGGGAGCTTTAAAACGTATCCTGTTGTATTTTAGCACTAGCGTGCCATTTTGTTAGCATCTTCTGAACTACTCCCATGCTACACAAGAAACTACATGTATGTGCTACATGCAAGCCTTCAGGTGACACAACACACATTCCTACTGACAGGTTCACGCTATTCCACTGATCAATGGTTGGTGACAAAACCACGCTAAGAAATGCGGCAGAGCGAAGACAAAAGGCACAGAAGAAGAAGACTGGCAGATGATGTAAATTATGGCAGTTTCAAGATATTTGCAAATGTTTTATGAGGAAGGAAATGTGTTCATCAGCCGTATTAGGCCTTTAGGCTGGACACATTTGGGGAGAAACATACAGTCACTGTCCACTTTATTAGGTATGCATATACATTTTTATAGTGCATGCATGACTAATTGTTGACATATTCATATACTTTTTAAATCATGTTAAAAATTATTTTATTTTTTTAAACAAATCTCAATATAAGGTAGTCCACTAGAACCATCCTTAACTATGACAACAGTAAAATTGTACTGGTGTACCTAATAAAGTGGCAGCTGAGTGTATTTAAATAACTGGGATACAGAACTGTATGGGTTTCATCACAGAATTCTTTCAAGCGCATTTACTTTAACCTAAAGAACGTACAGTAACATAATCAAAACTATGGTATTCACTTGGGCTCTAATGTCCTCTACATTGTTGGGATTCCCTTAATTGCATTTTTGATTTGACATAAAAAAGCCATAGACTTCTTATGACTTCAAAAAAGTGCTTACTGCTGCATATGTTGTGTACCGCAAAGCATTTCACTGTAAGAGTATTGTTCAGCTCCAGGGGGCCTGCAGCCTGGATGCTTTGTTGTTGTTGTAGTTGTGTTGTTGTTGTTATAGAAGTCAGCGGCGGTGGTAGCGAGGGATCAACAAGTGCCAGAGCAGAATGAAGGGCGGAAGAGGGTACGGGGGAGGAGGTTAATGGGCCAGCAGATGTTTCAGCTTTTGGGTTTTGGCTAGGAAAGGGTAATTAAGAGCTGCTCTTAATGAGGCTGGCAGCCACCCCGTAAACTGTCTGGTTCGGTGAAAGAGTTGCTCATTAGACGGAGCTGCCCAGAAAAACGCCCCCCCCCCCAACACCACCAGCACCCATCGCCTCCAACCTTATTGGGACAGGAAGTGATGGATCAGACATTCGAAAAATTGTAAGCTAGCATTGAACAAAGCTACTTTATGTGATGTCTGGCAATGCTGACAAATCGTGTGTGTGTGTGTGTATGTGTAAGTGTGTGTTTGCTTGAATGTGTGTCCTTGTGTGCCGGCATGTTTGTTGTGCGCCAGGCCGAGTGCGGTAATGATGCACATTTTCCATGAGGTAGGCTGCTGTGTACCCTCCAGCATTAAAAGCCCAGAACAGCCACCTGAACATTACTGATGAGAATGGCGACATTAAAATACCAAACAACTGAAATAGACCCCGCTATGATCTGCAGATCTTGGTTTTCCGACCCTCAATTTTTGTGCACCATAAATTTCTAATTTAACTAACAAAGGGTCCGATGCAGAGCAAGGATCCCGGAGAGCTGGCTTTCAGACACAAATTCAGACACGGATTTTCTGGATGTCTAGCCACCCAAATGCTTCAAAAAGATTTAATGCAAGTATCTTCAGTGGTAGAAAGTAACCAAGTACCGGTACATTTATTCAAGTCCTTTTTACATGAATCCTCTACATTTCAAAACTATTGTACTTTTAACTCCACTACATGTATTTGACAGCTTCAGTTAAATGTTCAACAATTAGCATACAAAACATATGAAGAGCTTATAAAATATGACATATTGTCATAGATAAAACTATTCACCAGTGTTTTAAATTGGAGCTGAAACTAAACTCAATGTTAGGTTTGACTTCTGGCCAGACAAAGCACGCAATTTGAAGGTGTTGCTTCACTATTTTCTTAAGTTCTACGGACCAAACAATCAAATGATGAATTGAGAAAATAATCTGCAGATTAATCCCTTATGCCATTTATAAAAAAGGTAAAGAATTAGCTCCTCTTCAACAAACTACAACAGTACAATTCTGATCAAACATAATCTAATAATATAATCAGTGTGGGGGCTAATGAGTTACAATCAGATTGCATTTGTATGTAAATGCATTATTGTTGATTACTTCTGTAATCACATTACAGTTAATAATCAAAACATGATTGTGTTACTTGCATTACTGGTCCTCCAACTATCTGCGTAACTGGAGAAGAGGAGAAAACTAATCAAACGTTTTTGCATAACACAAAACAAAACTGGCCGAACCATAGCTTAAGATGTCTTTAAGGGGTGGAGGAATGCCCAATAGTTTAAATTAATTGCGCGAAAGGACAAAAACTTGATCGTAAAGTGTAAATTGTGCCCAGGTCACAAACTTCGGCAAAGACAACATGCTAGCACAAAGCTAGTTACTAATGACCCTCAGACCCTGAGCGATGTTTCCAACACCAGCCGAGCAGCCAAGATTTGATTTTCAACAGAAGGTAAACAAAGCAGAGATAAATAGGATTGTAGCAGCATAAGGAAATGTTGCCTGTTTCAACAGTGAAACCAATGTCTTTCCAAAACATATCGGGCAAGACACAGGTAACGAAGAGCGCCAATCAGACAGGAACCAAATGCAAGCTACCTGGTGTACCTCTTGTGTATGTTCTTATTATAACAAGGATTTGTGTTGATCTGGGCATATATGAGGTGTAAAATAAGGATAATAATGATTAAAATAATGTAACTAGTAGTGTAACTAAGTACTTTCAGCAGTGAGGAAATTAGTAAAGTAAGGCATAACAAGATACTAAAAGTAACTAGTAGTGTGTAATCAATTACTTTTTTTAGTAACTACCCCAACACTGGATAAAATAGATGATAGCATAACAAAGGGGCTGCTTTTCTGAAACAAGCACACTACTTTTAAACCTTAAGTGTATTTTCAATGCAGGAATTATACTTAAAATAAAATGGATTTAACAGTGTGCTATTAGTTAGTTTAATTTAAGTATAGGATCTGGATACTGAGGGATTCTCCACTCTCACGCTATCTGGCCCGTCCCCGGACCTGTCTGGCATCAGGAGTGCTTGGCACAACGACCCCTATTGAGTCTTGATGAATCTAGGTCATTTGCAAAGCTCTCCCTGGACACGCGCAGTGGAAAGAAAATAAACCGGGAGGTGAATGGAGCTCGACTGGAGGGGACAGACTTCCTGCGAGGGATGCTAAGAGTTGTGATAATGTATTGCTGTTTCTGTTATATGCTAAGGATGTGGAAATAATCATGCCTCCGATATCTAAATCTTTTTATTCACTATTCCAAATTTTCTGTGTGTTGTGGCTCTGCAAGTTTCCTCCTGGTGGCTTCAATGACATTTGTCTCATCTTATAAATCATGCAACAATCCCCCCCAAAAACATTTTTTTGCGGCACACATGTTGCTGTCATCACCACTAAGGTACAGCTTCTAGAAATATCTGGTGGAAACCAGTTGAGCAGGAAGTGAGAAGAAAAACCCTTAGATGAGAGACAGGAAATCAGGTGACTGGAGTTTTATTGTTTTTCTTCTCCCCTCAGTGTTACAGTTACAAAGATTCTGGCTTAATATTAGGTTATTGGCGCCAAACAAAACGGCAGAAAAATGTTCACGCTCACACCTGAAAGAGCCATATTTCTCTACACTGAAGTTCTCAGTCAGCAGTCCATAGAGTTATGGAATTGATCCCTGCCCCCACATCCTCCCTGCGCCATGAGCCTGAGGCGTATGTCTGCCAGATGTCCAAAGCAAAGACGGGGGATATGAAAGGGCTGAAGACTGTCAGAGGTGTCTTAGATCGAAGGAATTATTATCCTAATGATATAACATAACACATGCCATCAGTCCCTCCAGGAGGAACAAACCCCGATTTATATTTGAGCCAGGTCCCTTTAATTTACTGGCCTTTTTGGGAAAGTAGTAGGAGGAAGATGATGAGAAGGACTTTTCCATTAGGGCGAATAGACCATCAGTCTGTAACTGAATGTACAAAAAATATTGAGATATTAATGTTATTTTTCCATATATAAAATAGTTTTTTCAACAATAAGTTAACAGACAGATGTACATACTGTACATGCTATACTATGCTAACGCAAAGGAGGAATAGTAGTAGTAAGTAGTAGTAGCAAGTAGTAGAAGATAAAACTAATGTGCTAGTATGGTAAGGCTTCAATGCACCTTGTGTGGTAAAATTGTTTAACATGTAAATTAGATAAGCACCACACGAGGTGACCTCAACCGGAAAAGCACATTTGGTCAATTGTCATTTTCTGTTACGGCAATTTAAAACTGGGATTCACTGCCTACAACTATCAGAGACATACTTATTCCACCTGTACAACACACCTTAAAACCGGGGTGTCAAACTCAACTTCAATAAGGGCCACACTGGAAAATAAGAATCACATCGAGGGCCGACATGTTTAGTTTATTGATGCCGAATGCTTTTATTTCATCGAAAAAGTCAAATATCTTTGACTGTATTATTGCATATGTCATATAGACTTACAGTTTGGTCGACATAAAGTCCTGAAGAAGTCAGGAAAATGTTTCTCAGCCATCATAAAAAAAATGCCCCAAAACGTCGGAAAAAGTTACAAATCGTCACAAAAAATGACAACGTCAGAAAAAGTGACAAAAACTACGTGGACCAAAATGTATTGTGAACCTAAATTGATATGCGGGCCGGATCAAAATCTGCGAGGGGCCGGATTTGGCCCACGGACCTTGAGTTTGACACGTGTCTTAAAACATGGCTGTCCGCCAACTATTACCGCACACATTAATCTGTCAGATGTGATGTGTTTGATGTGACATACGTAGTCGTTGTTGCTGCCTCCCGACCTCTGCTGCGTGCCTCTATGTTATGTCTTGTATGTTTTCAATGTGGCCTCGGTGACTATTCTCTTTTCCCTCGCCTCCTTTGAATAGTTTTTATTGCATGAACTGCTTTGATGCCTTTGCCATCATCGTACGGCACAAACATTGCTTGTTTGTGCTTGCTCCAATTGTGTGCCACATGTTTGTTTGTCGTACTCCCTTTTGTTTAGGCCTGCTGTAATTATGAATGTAATATAATTTATTCTATTTTTTTAACCATTGTTTTTTAGGATGCCTATTGACAACTGGCCGGGGACTACGGCTGGAAATTTGCCACATAGGCCAAATGTGCTCCTTTTACTGTTCAGTTAATTAAAAGGGGACTGTCTATGACATTATAAAATAATAAACTAAATTAAACTAAACATGGCAGCCTATAAAAAAATAAAATAAAGCTGAAAGATGCTGAACCGCTCAGAGCTAGGGGGGACTGCAGTCACATGATTACTGGAAAGGGGGGGGTGCAGTAGCTCACTTGGCTTGGGAACTGGAGGGTTACTGGTTTAAGTCCCCGTATGACCCAAGTACGGAGTGTGGACTGGTAGCTGGAGAGGTGCCAGTTTTCCTCCTGAGCACTGCTGATGTGCCCATCAGCAAGCATTAAGCTGTCCATTAGCAGCCCCACTTTCTCTGACATCTTTCCATTTAATGCATTTGTACAGGTGTGTGATTAATAACAGAGTCAAAAATTGAATTTCCCCATGGCATTATATTCTTCTTCTTTCCGTAGTTTCGTCAATGTGAGCGACCCCGTTCACAAAGTTACATAATCATTTGGCACATAGTTATGAAATATTGATTAATGCAGCTTTTAATGCCACACCTCTGATTTTAGTATGACTGAAATTTGCAGAACTGGGAACAATGTCTTTAGCAAAAAGGATAACTTGTGGCTCTGTATTATCCGAGTCAAACTGTAACAAACTGGGGGAAATTACCCTTTTTGGTGCAGATTGAAACAAAATAATCTTTCCTATAAACACACACAGGACTAGAGCAGCAATGATTATTTTAATTTGCTTTAACAGTTTTATTAAAGAAATATACAAAAATGTTCATCACAGGTTTTCAGAGTCTAAGGTGACATCTGGAAATGTCTTGTTTTGTTCAACCAGCAAAACCCAAACATATTTAGTTTATTATTATTATTATATTATTATATTATTATTATTATTATAGAAGAAAAAAAAAAAAATTGAAACCAGAACAGAAAATGTTGCCAGAAAAGTCTTGGCATTTAAACTCAACTAATTATTTCAGCTCTACAGGGGGACAACTGGTGAAACTTTACCTACTCTTAGCTCGGTGCCCCAAGTTTATCATTTCAATCAGGGGTTTGTCTGATAATGTACACATGCATAAACAAAATATGTTTGGTCTCAAGAAAAGCCTTCAAAATTCAGAGCTACACCCCTGCATATTTAGCTGCAGCAAGCTGAAAAATTCACTGATAAAATTAAATAACAGATGCCTGAAATCTGTCCTTGAACTTGAGTAAGTTCTTGTAAACGATATACATTAAGGGAAACTCGATCCAGTGACTTGAATGAAGTTGTACCATGTAGCACACATGTATACAGACCCTGGTAGATAGATATCTACCTCCCAGCCCCTAGAGCATTTCAGTGAATAGATGAGGAGGAGGGTAGACAGTACCTGACATTTACTTAGTAGCACAGGATAGACAGGCCATTGTCTTTGCTGAAATGAGAAACTCTGCCACAGAAGGGCGAACGGGGGAGAAAGCGGGTGGTGTCAGACAACCTGATATCAATCTAATGAAATAATAGCAAGCGCTCTGATGTGGATATCTGGGATATCTAGACTTTATACCCCGTTGACAAAGTCTTTCTCGACTTTGGGAAGCATAGAGACACAAAGAGGGCAAAACAGTGAAACGATGCAGTGAACTCTTGTCCACACACACTCACTTTCACCGCCTCAAAAAGGAGATGACACATGTCAAGTAAAAACAAAAATCCCCTAAACATGAAACTCCTGTGGATGTAACCACAGATAGAGATTTCAAGGGTCTGATTGAAGTGGCACTGGTGAACCTTACGGGCCTAAATGCCACTCTCCCTGGGGGTTGATTTCTGATTGTCTGTTGAAAACTAATAGAGGGGTAAACAGCCAAAGAGAGAGAGAGAGAGGCAAACAGAACATATGGCATGCAGAGACAAACATATAAGGTAAAGCCAATAGCGTAGGCTGTCCTGCTGATCCACCCGTGCTGTCTGCAGTCGGCCAGACAAACAGGCTTCTACAACAACAGTACAAACCACTCAGCATCCATCAGAGAGAAAGAGGAAAGGAAAGAAGAAGTAGAGAACTGGTGAAAGGAAGTGAGACTAAGGCCAAAGAAACATCTGCTCCAGATCCTATTTAGTTTTAGAGTCTGTCCCCTTCTCGCAGACTGTTTTGTTTGTCCATGGGTCAGGAACACAAGCCAAACACGCATGCACACGCACACGCACACGCACACACACACACACACGCGCGCTCAGAGATGTGTGCACACCCAGAGAGACGTTAAAAAGTCAATAGGACACAGTTCCATATCTCATTAGGCCTTGTCTTAGGCGCTCGTCGAGGAAAATAATAAACGGGACCGACACAAATCAATGTTATCTTTTCACTCATGGGGGTGGAAGGAGAGAGCCAAAGAGCCAGAAAAGAACAAAGGAACAAAAAGGAGGAGAAAAAAGGAGGGAAGAGCAGAATGAAAAGCCTCCTTCTGACTCACAGTGACCCACATACATTTGCCCAGCTTTTCTGGGGCTCGCTCTCTCTTGGCAACCGGCAGCCTCTGTGAAAGAATCCCAGCGTTCAGCCAAAGGCAAAGCCCATGTGAGGGGAGGGGAGGGGAGGGAAGGATGGCAGAGCGAGAGAGAAAGGGAGGTGTGGATGGGTGGACACCAGACCCCTCCTCCTCGCCCTCCGCCTCCTCCTCCCAAAGGCCTGATGCTCCTGGCGACCGGCACTCAATGGATTCCTCCAGATCCAAGAGGTCGAACACGCACAGCATGCAGTGCTGGACGAAGTATTGAGATTCTTTATTCAAATAAAAGCACTGCATAAAAATGCTGGACGTGGTTGAAATTGCATTATATATTACATTATTAGGTAATTAACTTGGATGCATTAATGCATAAGCAGCATTTTACTGTTGGTTTTAAGCTAGTTTGAACTACTTCATATACAGTTAGTCTAGTCCAGTGGTTGCCAAACCTGTAATCTTGTACCCTGACTAAAATGTGAGCTTGTGTCTTTTGAGTTAAAATAAACATATATTCGTTACATATGAATAACGGTTAATAACCCAACAGTAGTATAAAAAGAATGCTAGCACTCAAAACATCCTACTGATTCTGTGTACAGTTGAAACAGTATTGCATCGATGCTATATTAACTCAAATTGGTCAAACCAGCCTAAATCAGTGTATTTGACATTGTATTGACAATGTACTGTATTTTATAAGTTTCTGCTACGTTTCCCTGATCTCTCAAAGTAACAACAGTACAGTTCTCTGATAAATGCAGTGCAATATTTCCCTGTAAATGGCAATGGAGTAGAAGTAAAAAGTGGTGCTTTGTCATTTCCCACCACTGACAGAATATAGGGCAATCAACGAGCTCCTGGGTGTTGATCTCTGCCGAGCTGTAGGTTGATGGAAGAGTAGAAATGTGATACTCAACCTTTAGTTTCATCACTTATAACCACCAGTTGTGTACATTTCTACACTTCACCTTCATTTGATCAAAGATTAAGAGAAAAAGAGAATTATTTTGGCACACTGATTTTCTTGGTACAGAGCAGCAGCTGCAACCAGCGAACAAACTGAAAGAGACCAGTAGAAGGTTTTAATGGGGCGTTTGATTGGGGCGTCCGCATTGGTAGCATAATAATGGATGAATGCGGAGCCTTCTAAGCGACAGTGACATAATCAGAGAGCTGTAGGTCAGCTAGTGACAGCTGAGTGGCTGTGGCCGAGCGGGAGAAAGAGCCCTTTCAGCCCTGACGCTCACGGACGCCGATCCAAGTTCATTAGCAGTCAGACTGGCTACAGGGCCTGCTGCAAGCTTCTCCGAGCTACACATGACACACACACACACACACACACACACACACACACACACATGTATTAGCATGCAAAGACACACTGACTGTCACAAAACAAGCATCTATTTCTTCTTAAAGTGAATCAGTTTTTGTTCTTAATGGTCCAAGGCTGTGATTTTCCTCCCCTGCACTCGCCATTTTAATGGTTCTGGCAAAGTGTTTTATCTATAAACAATAAAAGGTTGGGGCTGAAACATTTTTCTCTGGTTTGGCCCCTTCACTACTAATCTATACACTCTCCCGTCTTTTCCTGCCATTAAGCTGCGATGGAGCCAAACCCGCAGCCCAGCTAAAGAACCTGATAGTCGTGGAACCCATGCAGCTCTCCCCCCCACCTTGGAATGCATTTCTGCTGTGCTGCACTTTTCACCATCCAGCAGGGAATGGATGCAAACACCCCCAAAAAAACCACCAGCACCCACTCAGACACAAACACACCACCACTTTTTCGTTTTCGTCGGTTCTACAGTATGTGCCTACACAAACTGACTGACACCCAGTGGTGGAAAGTAACTCAGTACATTTACTCTCAAGTACGGATCATATAAAATAAAACCTATTTCTGAATGTTTTGGCTTATGATCTCTGAGAAAAACAAGTTAGAAGCGCATGGCGAAGGTGTGTTTAGGGCGTGTCCAAATCCACTTTTGCTAGTTTGATGGCAGAAAAAGGGTCTGTGTACTTAGTGTCTCCATTAATTCATAGGTGTGTTTTGAGCGTAACATGCAATAAACCAATCAGAGTGTCATCTCCCATTCCCTTTAAAAGCCAGGCACGTTTGTGCCTTGGCGCATTGCAATTATGATGGCGGATTTGTATCGTCATATTTTTATATGTAATCTTTTGCATGGTTGTGTGCTGCTAAATTGTATGTGTGTGTAACAAGCATAGTCTAGCCTAGGCCCATTTTACTAATGCGCTGTTAAAAAAACCAATGAAATGCTGCTATAGACTTCAGACCAGGTTTTTGTTGGTCAATGGCGCGATCACTTCCCGCTGCCTCAACATAGCAATACGCCAAGAATTCACCCAAACACACCTCCCTGTAAGACCAGCACGCCTACGGGCGCAAAGATGGGCGTAGGTGCATTTGCTGTTTAAACGACATGGGCGCTGGACGGGAAATTGACAACTGCGTTGGTCTTACACTAGCAACAACACTTGTGTTGCGCCGGGTACAACATAGGGCCCTACACGTCTCAAGCCGGAGATATACCTGCTTTTAACTACACACTAAGAACTTGTCACAACTTGCTTGATCCGCAACGAACTGTTGTTTTTTCTGCGGTTATCTAAATTTATTTCCTTGAACTCACTTCTCCAGTGTTTTGGTTAACCTAATACAAATAATGTAAACACGGTATGAGTTTTCTGGTGTGCCCTCTAGTGGAATCTTTCAGTAACACGTGTAATATGTAGTATGGGAGCAATTCAGTTCAATGTTTTGGCTAAAAAGCAATGATGGTTTTATTTAAAAAAATAAATAAATACTAAACTGACTAACTTAGAAATAACTATATTAAGTAGTTAAAACTAGCTACCCTATGACCAGTTACAACAGTAAACAGCTGCTTACTTGTTGTACCATTCGGGTTTAAAATCTAATAATGTAATATTTAATAACATATCACTCAAAGGGTCCATTTTATTGAGAGAACAAGTACTTTTACTTTTGATACTCAAAAGTACATTTTGCTGATTATACTTCTGTAATTTTACCTAAGTAGGAGTTGTGAATGTGGCACATTTAGTTGTAGGTATTAGGTATTTATACACTGTTGTATTGGTACTTTTACTCAAGTAAAGCATCTTAGTACTTCTGCCATTATACTGCTGACACCAAATCTTAGGGTTTAATAGTGCACATTACTCACATAGCCACAAACACTCACACCCTTCTTCTTATTAATGACCACAACTGAACAGAGACAAATTCCTCCCCCATCACACTTGCCCTAAACCGCAGCAGCGTTCATGGAGAAAACGACAGCTTTGGCCAGACATTAGTTCTGGCCGTTCACTCTCAGCATGTGATCTTGTGTTTCAAAGTCAACAAAATGCGAAGACTACTTCACTTCACCTAAAAACCCACACTCTCTCCCACTAAATACAGCATATCCTCTCTGTTGCATCTTTCCCCTGCTTGTTTGATTTATCCCTCCCACTTATACTGTGCTCAACTCACTTCTTCCATCCCCATCTTGGAAACATGCCAACCTGACAACTTTCTCATGAGTGGGCCTGCAAACATGTACAGTAATTTGGTTAGCGGGGGTGAGGGAGGAGGATAAGAGGAAACAAGATGAGTGGAAGAAAAGCAAAGATAGACGAAGAAAGAAGGAAACAGGGGAGAGATAACTAGAGAGTGACCTGCATCCTGAGAGTGAAGCCCCCCCAGTTCCTCTGGGAACTATTCTACTGCCCCCTGGTGGTGTTCAACACAATCCTCCTAACAATGACCCCTTACACACACCTCTTTCCCACACTAGTAACACCATGCTCTCCTGCACCTTTCATTCACTCTCTCTGTGATGACTCAAATTATACACTGCACTCGTTCTGTAATTACATAGACCCCGATGTGTATACTTTACACAAAAAGACAACTCGCCCACGCTCAGGTTTGAGTCCGAGACGCTGTAGTGTCCAGCGTTTGATGACGGCGGGTTTCCACACCCTGCCACTTTATACTCTTGAGGTGTACGCCTGCAGTGCAGTCATAAAGACATAACTAGGTTATGACCTGATTATTAGATGCAGTAGTGAATGTGGAGTAAAGAAAAATGACACCCAATCTGACACCCTACCTGAGACTGTTCCCCCACCCATGGGGCCTGCCATTGTGCCATGGGTGTGTGTCCTGTCATTTCAGCGTGTTTGTTGGATGTAAATATGTATAGATTATTCGCAGTGGTGTATTATCAACAGGGTATAATGTAAACGTAGTATTTGTCTCGGAACTTACAGATGGGATCATCATGAGAATAGCTGAAAGTAGTATTATAAAATAGGCCATTGAAGAAAATGTTTTATTTGTCACAAACCTGAACTTTTAACTTGTAACTTTGACTTAACAACTCAACATCATTTAGCAATAACTGGGACGCTGTAAGATAATTAATCCATCAGACTCTTTCTAGTGCTATAGAGCCAGGGGAAATATTATAATTTGCATATTGCTGATTAAACTGTAACTTAAACCATAGCAGCTCTGCTCACATGCAACTCTTCCCTTTTGACAGCTAATATTTTAGCTACAGGCTAGCAATCTAGCTGTAGAGATATCAACGTAGAGCAAAACTTTGGTCCAGAGTGAAATATCTTGTCAATTAATCGATGGCCATTAAATTTGTTACAGACATTCTTGCTGCCCTGAAGTTGAATCTTAACACTGGTCTCCTGCTGACTGTGTCAATGTAAAGAAGCTAACATTAGTATGCAGCCAATCTAATATACATTGCTTCTTATAGCCCTGACACACCAACCCGACGGCTGACCGTCGGACTGACTGCCTCCCCGAGTTGGTCAAAAAAAGAGCTTAGGAACACACCGAAGGGATGCCGACTGCCAACGGCAGCTGATTGGACGAACGTGTCACGTGGCTCTGGTTTCTCCAAATATTCAAAGCCAGACTGTCAAGGCGGCTTGTTCAGAATACAATCTCATATTTTACTAAAATAGTTCAATATTCAATGTGTTTCTGAAAAGAAACACACATCTGCAGCTGCTGAATCGGTCTTCATTTCAGATCGACACAGGTCAGTTTAAAAGATTTTGAGAGACTCTAGTCACGCTCATCCCACTCGTCCTTTCCGGGTTTGCACTCCACCAATCAGATTGGTCATTTGAGTCCGACTGCCGGCAGTGTCCGTCTTCCGACTGAGCGTGTCAGGTTGGCCAAAAAAAAGGCTGACGGCCCCTCCCGACGGACAACGGCATGGAACACACCAAACAGACTCGAGTCTCCGACCTCGCCAGACTGTCCGAAGGCCGATTATCGGGATGGTGTGTCAAGGCCTTTAAACAGCCCCAATTTTGCTTTGTGAAATTGTTTGTATGTAATAAATGTACGTATGAAGTACAAAAAAACACATTCACTCTAATTAGAGCTTGCTCTCCCAAAGACAGCACTTTTTCTCAACTGCCTAAAACGGCTCGCACACTCCTTAAACATTCCTGTTTAAAATTGCTCATTAATGATCTCATTGATTGAGAAAGCCATTCCCGTTTTTCAAATGTGCTGCCCAAAGGTGCTGCCTGAGCATGCACAGCCCGTCCAGTGGCTTGTTTGAACTTGGTTGACCAATCACAACAGAGTGGGCCAGCTGACCAATCACAACAGAGTGGGCCAGCTGACCACTCAGAACAGAACATTTCAGGAAGAGCTCAGACAGAGTGTTTCAGGTGGAGTAGCTGCAGCAATGGGCAGTAGGAGAAACATAAAATGCTTTTTTAAACATCAAAGAATGTAAACTTCTTCTAGTAGATCCAAGAGTACAAATGTGATGCTCGAAAGGAGCATAATATGGGTTCTTTAAATGTTTAGTTGTTAGCGTGTTAGCTGTGAGCACATTAGCAAATTAATATTAAGCTCAAGTGCCTAACTGTGTGTTCAGACTACCGGTCTTTGTTGCTCGTATTGTGAACATAACACACATAACACAACAGAGCACTGAAATTTCCCAATTTGGGATCAAAAAGTCTATCTAACCTAACCTAATCTTATCTAATCTAAACACAGCCTTTGTCCTGCTGCGCTCCCTACATGGGGACTGCATGAAATGGGTTTGGTCGGTGTGAGCTGCTTGTGTTTCTACGATAAGTTTCTGATTTTGGTAGAGATTGTTCAAAGTGACAACACAAAGCAAGTTGAAAAAAGCTAAATTGCGTGATCCTTTTCAGTATTAATTATTCAGCAAGTACTGTTAAATGTAAATAGTTTGCTCAGAGCATTTTAAAAACAGCGACAGGTTTTCACATACAAGGAATTTGCCGTGGTGCAGAGGTGCTATCAACTGGTGAAATCTGACGCGGAACCATAAATCAGAATCTACATCAATCTGTGTCAAGTTTAACTCCAGCTTGAGGCTTAAGCATGGAAAAGCTTAGGAAAGAGAGCATGCACTGCTCAATATCTGAGGTAGAAACCAGATCTACGAAACCAACCAGTTAGTCCTCATCATTTAAGCCTTCACTCTTGCAACAACCAAAACAAACTTACTGAAAAGTGATTGGTTTGTCTGGTCAACTTTGCCACCCCAGATAAAAAGCAGAGCATAGTCACTTCTTTTAACCTTTTAACGGAAATCAACTGGGATTTTCTCCTAAGCAGGGGATAAGTACAACAAATAAACCCCTGTCTTTTCCTCTGGTGCCACCCTCAGGCCAGACCTTTATTTTGTTGCCCTGCTAGGTCTAAGAATCTAACTTGAAACTTAAAACCCTGAAACCTGGTGTGTGTTTGAGTCCCCATCTAAGTGTGTCTGTCTACAGAGGTGTACCTCGTACAGTGGGTGTTAATGCTGGTGTGCTTAAACCAGCGTGTTCGCTTCCTCTGCTTTTCCTATGGGCCCATAAGCATTGCAGGTTGAGCAGGTTATGGGCTCTGGCTGCAGTTGAGGGAACATAATGGTCTCATTGACTCAATCACAAGCTCTGACCTGCCAGCTCTGTGAGCAAGCTGCAGAGTGAGCATTATTGTAAAAAGGCTTTTAAACCGCTATTAAGCCACATTAAGTGTGTGTGTGGTGGTGATGGGGGATTTATAAAGGAGGGTGGTTGTTTTTACACCTTTTCTTAGAAGAAAAAAAAAACATTGGAAAAAGCTTGGAATATACTCTGGGGTAATTCACTTGTTTTTTTATAAAACCTGGACAAAAGAACAATTTTGCTGACAGGCTTAATGGAAAAAGACATGATGCATCACAGTTTTTACTCCCTGTGTGGTTGCTTGGTTGCTGTTGATGTAACTCTCAGAATATGCAGAGGTCAGAGCAAATCACATTTTCTGCCATGCAGATCACATTTTTTGAACGCTGTTGCTGCATGGTCACATGGTGGGTGCGTTCTATGTGTACGTGCAATGTATAAACACTGACAAGCAAATGTGTTTCATACCACTTTGTGTAGCAAATATGTAATAACTGTTTTTTTATGGGTGTGGTTTAGATCATTACAATGAGAAATTAATTAAGTGTCCTTCACGGTGACTTAACATAGTTGCTGTACTGCTGTCTAAATTATCGTGAGGGTACACCACACCCTGGGGCATCACGCCAAGAACAAAGAATGAGATGGTCTGATCGGAAGCTTTACGTCATCTGTTTTCTATACAAGGTTGCACTTCAACTCACCGGAAAGGCAACAGCTGACAGCCGGCTGAAGGCCAACCTGAATATACTCCGTCTTCTTACTGTGATCCACAAATTAATTACTCTTGCACGTTACTCTTCCAACTCAACTTCTCTCGTTTGTAATCCCCCTAGTGGTGAAATGTGTTAAGTGTAAGAAGAGAAGAACTGTTAGAGAAACAAAAAGAGAAAACAAACGATTAACTAGGCTAAAAAGAAAAAACTGACACAATGGAGTTGCCAAAGAAGAGAGCACCGGCAAAATAAATTGCAGGCTCATCTGGCAAGAGCATTACACTTCGCTCAACTTTTGCCACACGACCCAATGTGATATCCTCAAGCAAGGTCACCAACTATATAAGTGCACATACTGTATGTAGTGGGTACAATATTTTCTTTCTAAATTTAACACTAACTCTCTTGCTAACCCCTCAATCATCAAAGGAAGAGACATTTATGCTCCTAGTGATAACTCTTCAAAGTAGTACAATCCTTCCTTGTATCATTATGAACAGCTGTTATCCCGACTGATAAGCCGTCAAACTATTACTCAAACTGGATTTCCTGGATCCTAATTTGAACCTTCATAAGTACTAAGGCTGTCAATCGATTCAAGTATTTGAATAATCGCAAGAATGTAACATTACCAACAATATGCAGTGTCCCACTTTACACTAGTAAAGGTAGGCCTGCACGATTTGGGGAAAATATGAATCACAATTTTTTTTTTTGTTTGTTTACTACTGATGCCTAAATTCTTTTTCTCACGAAGTGTAATGTTTGTTGCACACATGAACCACAACAAAACAAAACAAAACAAATTGGCAGTGCCCAACATAGATTTGTTTTGGCACCTATAGCACACTGGGCATCACCACCAGCCTGTACACAAGAGGCTTCAATGAAGAGAAGGGAGACCATTGCTTTAAAACCTATTTTATACAGTCTGTTTAAAACTCACAGAAGAAAGTAGTAGCGTTTGTGATGCAGTCAGCTCGTAACATTAAATGAGAATGGAAGTCATTAAAAAAATAAATTAAATAAAAAAAAAAAATCTAAGTTATTTAAAAATGTCATTGTAAACAGGTGTGAATCGAAATCACGATTTTATAATGATTTATCGTGCATGTATGTAAAGTTTAACTAAACATTCCTTTTTTTTTTTTTTTAAACAGCTCAACACAAACCAATGGCCCTTGACATACAGCAAGAGACACACTGTACAAGAACATTGGTCAGCTAACTGTAACTATGTAATGCAAAGTTTGGCAAAGGGGAAGAGTCAACGTCAGACTCAACGTACTCCGGTGGTAACTCAATGCACATCAACAGTACATTCCAATAACTTTAGTCTTGTTGAGTGAACCATCTGGAAGGGCTTTAAAAACTGAACCTGCCATTCAAAAGACATTTCTGCTAAAGGAGGGGTTTTTCTGCTAGCCTTCCACACGTTACTGCTGCATCCATTCCTGATTTCTTAAGTGTTAATCCTGCATCAAAAAAACTAGTGTTGTTAATATGCATTAATATGTTACTGCATTTATTTTGACAGTCCTAATAAGTACCTGAATCAACACACCTCCATGATCATCATCCACCTGTATTATTTCATCAAAGAGCTTTTTTTGCAGTCTGAACCTGGCTTAATGTTTGCAATGATGACGCTGTACAAAGTCTTCTTTGACCACTGGCCAATAAAACACATCCAAGCACACATTCCTGGTAGATTACTTTGTTATGTGAATACCATATTTTTAGTGTTAACCTCGCACGCACCTCATTAAAAAGTAAAATGATTGTCATCAAGATAACATTTTTTATATTTTATATTTACATTATAAAGCCATTTGCCTGAAGAAGACCCAATAGGGTTGAAACGTTGCCTTTTGCATTAAATTATGGGAGCATAAAGCAGTGTCGCGAAGATTACATTTTTTCACTTGTCCTGCAACTGCCTAGAAGGTGGGATGTGCACACAATTTCTTTTATAATTGTAACATTATAAAGCACCACAGTGTTTCGGTGTCTGAGAAGTCTTTAAGCTCATGGATCAGTTCACCAAAATCAAGGGTCGTATTTTATCATTTCACCAATACCTGAAACATCACGTCCACACTGGTCCCCAACAACGGAGCACTCAGTCTGAAGTACAAGTGATGCCACCACAAATTCTTTACCAGATGACACACACACACACACACACACACACACACACACACACACACACACACACACACACACACACACACACACACACACACACACACACACACACACACACACACACACACACACACACACACGCACAGCCACACAACAAAACAGTGGTGACTGACAGAGTTAGAGTCTTGCAGACATAACCTCTGACTCACATCCTCACAAACTCATAAAATGTCTAGGACAGTTAGTAGTAGTTCATGTGAGTGAGATAATACACTTACTTACTGTATTGTTCTTTCTAGAACTAACGTGGTTGTGTTTGGCAGCAGCATTTGCCAATTATAGGCTCAAAGAAATAGAGAGACATGCACAGAATGTAAAGGAAGTGTATAAGAAAGTAGCTTTAAGATGCTACAAATAATTAAATAAAGAAACAATGAAAACGTGCATTCATTTTTTATATCATGGAAAAGAAATATATATAAAAAAAGAAAAACATCGCCTGGCAGTGTCAATTAAAACTGCATAGCCTATTGACACACATCAAACACTACCACTTTCAAATGAGTCACCCATATGATGGTTTGCATGATGCAACTTGTTGCTTTATTATTGCTAAACAATCATTTACTGATGCTTTGTAGATCAGTTATAAAACATTACTGATAACAACTTTGAGTTGCCAGGTTGTGAAATATCTCTCTGGCAGGACACTTTTTAGTTTTCCATTGGACCGTTCTGTGATAATGGTATTAGACTGGTGCAAGTATTTGGTCGCTACGCTGCTACAGTTCATCGTGAGGTGGACATGAATATCATGGTAAGAGTAATTTTACCTGGCAGAACAAAGTCACACAATAACACAAACACACTAACAACTCGAGGCAGCAGTAGACCAGCAACTCCCATGTTCTGAGGTAAAATTCCTGTTTTAGTTAAAGTAGTCTGGTGGCTTTGAAGAAAGCAGAGATGGACATAACGGCTTCAGTTCACCATTGGAAAGGGATAAAATATTCTAAATACAGTGTACACTCTTAAACTAATGTTTTGTTCTTAGGTGGCTAAAATATGGTTTGCTGCAGCCCCGTCCACAGCAGTACATTGCTGAAGCTTCTGTGCCTGTACTCCCGCCTGCTTCTCCAAGCTGGGGGCACACCAACCACCATTTAGTGTACTGTACACTCACTAACCCCCCTTCAGAAAATCCAAACTGTTCCTTTGATGCCAAACATTAGCTTGTTGCAGCTTCTCAATCCTGATTTGCTGCCTTTCGGACTGTTGGTTGGACAAAAGAAGCTGCTGTATTTGAAAACGTCAACTTGGGCTCTTGAAACTTGTAATGATGTTTTCCCCAGTTTTATGCTGTTAAAGATTAAAACAAATAATCGATTATGAAATTGTAAAAAATAATCAACAAATTAGTCGCGGTACTAGAACGGTTAAACCACAAATAACTAAAATAAATGTAATCAAGGTGGCCTCCCTTTATTTCATATAGTGTCTTATTGTATTAGCAAATAATGTGCTATGTGATGTAATATTGAAAACAATGAACTCTGCTAAACTGCCAGTGAGTCAGAGTCACACAAAGAGAGAGAGAGAGAGGAGAGGAGAGAGAGAGAGAGAGAGAGAGAGAGAGAGGAGAGAGAGAGAGGAGAGAGAGAGAGACAGACACACACACACACACACACACACACACACACACACACACCACCACACCCAAACAGGCAGGTTGGTTGTTTCAAACAATTCTTACCACCCTCTTCTCTGTGCCTTATCTACTCAAAGGTATTTACCTTTTATCTACATCTTTAACAGCTTTCAACATTTCACATCTGCTCCGACAAACTCCCATAAACGCTATCAAACGCTCCATATCAAAGCCAATTAGCTGCCGTTGGTCTGAATAAACAACAGCTCAAGAAGACTTTGGCCTGAATGAGTAAAAATGCCTTGGGGTTAAAGTACTCTAAATTAAGGGCCAGGAAAATCCGGGGAAAGTACCTTTAACCTGCTAAAAACTAAAATCAATCTCTATTCACTTAATCTTTGTTGTATATAAGTGAGTGCCAAATATGCAACGAGAAAAGGAAATCCTTGATCTTATTGTAGCGAACATGCATCTTGAGCTGCATTAATTCCTTGTCATACTACACAAGTGTAAATCAATCTCTGAGGAATTTATTGACCTCATACAAGTGAGATACATGTGAATTTCTTTAGATGATATTGAGACTTTGGAATTAGCTTATAGAGGCTCTCAACTGTCCCCAATGGGAGGCCACACACCAAAAATGCATACAGACTGCAATCACTGCAGGGTTTCCCAGGTTAAGAGGGGTCCAGATGGGCTGGAGGATGCTCAGATGGGCCGCATTCTTGAGAAAACTTAAACCTGGTAGGACATTTTTTCAGATATGGGTGGTCTGCCTGCACAATGTGGAACAGGCGTGGATATAGAAGAGCCACCAACTGTCGTCGGGCAGCGATGAGAAGACATCAAAGGTGTCAGGCGCGCGGTGGAAAGTGACCCGCGTTCCAGTCTGGCTCACTCGGTCACCCTCAGTACCCCCGGCCTGCTGAGATCACAGCCCCGCTGTCACAGAGCTGCCCCACATTGTCCCAGAGGACCAGCGCTTTTACACTCACATTCCCAGCATTGCGTATTCCCCAGTCAAGGCCACATTGTGGCACCTGCTGGACAAGACTGGGAGGGAGGGTAAGGGGGAGTTGGGAATGTTAGTGAACCCCTAACCCTGTGACCCCCATGGCCGATGCAGCACCAGTCTGGCCCTGTCCTGTCCCAGTAGTTACAGCCATGTCTTACCCCAAGGCCTCAAAACGTATTATTCAAAGTTAAATAATTAAAACTACTCAAAGGATAGGATCATATTTTTTGCTGTTTTGTTTCTCCTTAATATCACATTACAAATGTAAGAGATGGGAAACAAAATCTAGTCCTCAGGTTGTGTAAAAATCACTATTAAACTGAGGTTTCAGCAGACTGAGTTAGTGCTGTGTGATGCAGTGGTGGGGTAGTAACATGAAGAGGTTCTAAAATAACATAATTAACAATAATTTGTCAACTTACATTAGAGTTATGTTAGGAATGAGATCTGTCATAATTATAGTGCAAAATTGTTTGGTTTATCTTTAAAGATATATCAGCTGTAAACTTTAAAACGGTAGCGGAAGAGTCTTTTCAGCCAACTCACAGAGCTATTGTTAGCGTAATTACAGTAGCAAGCTAGGTACAGCTGCTACAGTTAGCCAGTGACTAAATCAATGGTTGCTGGAGAGAATTGAGAAGCCTGCATTCATTGACTTTCTGTTTAAAATCAAGGAGCTTTTATTTTGAAAGTACTAAGGATTAAACATTGTTAATATGTTATAATCATTATATTCGTAAACTGCATGCTAGATGTACCACCAAACTGCATATGAGTACTGACAGACTTAAAACTCCTAAAGCGCCAAGCACAAGTTAGTCACCGAAGACACAGTATGTGTTATGATGGCCTGGTTCTCGTTAATTAATTTAGGAGAAGGATCTGAAGAACTAAATATCAAAAAACTACTAAGGATAATTGTTGATGGTTATCACTGCTGTGGACTTGCTGGGAGTTTGCATTCCACTGACGCTCCACTGAACCTTTACTCATTTCTTTAAATCAAAATGAGTGGCTGTCACGACAACAGATTTCACTGGAATCAGCATTCCCACTTGGTCCTGCTGGTTTCACAGTCATTGTCTAGACCTGGTAATCGTGGCTCCATGTGAGCCTGACCAAGTTGTTTTCCAGGGAAATTAAAGAATGAGGTCAGTGATGAACTCACAGACAAAGAGACAAACCAACTTACTCATCCAACCCTCGGACAGCCATTCACACAACGCAATGCTGTTTCTGTTGAAAGCCTCAAAACCGGCAATTCCAGTTTGCACAACCTCTTTTCCACCTCTGTCACTTGTCAACGTCTATGTGTAAGTGTGTGTGTGTTATGTTTGTCTGTGTTTATGTGCCCGCCTGCTTGTGTGATTGACATGTCAGAACACCCAGAGCAAACATTAAAGGAGGCTTGAGTGCTAATGAAAGGTTGAAGGGTGTGTGTTTGTGTGTGTAGACTATATAACTCACTAAACGCAAAGCCTGCTGACTAACGGGGTCAAAAGCAGCTCAGGAGAGACAAAAGGTAGAGTTCCCACTGTTACGTCACAATGCCTGTGAACTCTGTGTACTGTCTGTCCACTGGCTCTCAGCCAATCAGGGAGCTGGATGGAGAGAAGGGCCTGCCAAGATGATAGATGAGGATTAAAGACAATTAGGAAATGGCATAGATTTAGACACACATGCTCACCTAACAGGTCAGATCATGCCTCTGCTATTTTTGTCTCCTTTGAGCTTGGAGATTTTTCGTGGCATTTTCCAGTCGTACTGCACGGCATGAGAGGACGTGACAGAATCACTAACATAGGCTTTTTAATGATTTACTGGCAGCTGCAGTAGTAAAGAGTGTCCTTGTCTTTTAGTATGTTTTATGTTTATGTTACCCTAACACTAAAAGTTGTAATTTTAAGCGTTATGTTTCCTTAGTATGCCCGAGTCTGGACCAAAAAATATATCAAACTATTTTCATATTATGTTTTTCAGCTGTTTGAGTATTAAATTTCGCGCACCTTTTGGCCTACAAGAGTACAGAGAGTTCTTACGGCATGCGTGTTTATTGAGTGAAAACTATATAAGCTATAGGCTACAAAAAGCTGTTTAAAGTAATACTACTGTTATTACTAAGTGTTAAGTCTCACTTATTGTGAGATCTGTGTTGATGCTTTGATAAACAAAAATCTATCAACCATGTGTATGCTGTATCATGACAGTAGCAGAAAAAAGAAATCCCCTGGAGACGATCAAAATATTTAAATCATTACAAAGCAATTATTAGTATTAACACGTACTAAAGGTTGTCTAACCATCACCCAAACTGCAGCAGAAAGTCTCGAACTCTTCAAGCAGCCAAGACGATTATCCACAGGCTAACAAGCGCTTGGTATACTACTATATATTTGGTTCATTGTTGCAGTTTTATTGTTCATGGGTTTTGCTTCAGTGCTGTTAGTTAAAGGGAGATTCAGACAGAATAAAAACTGCCAAGCTGAGCTGTCGTTTTGATAAGGATTTCCATAATTCCATTTCAGTGCCGTTTGTCAATGATTTGCTACTTATAGTACGCAGTACAGGCCGTGAGAGAGAAGTATACAGTATGCAATCTGTGCTTGCATTTGTATTGATTTGTAAACCCCTTTTTCAGGGTTTTTACACACACACCTGAGCTCTGACCCCGGCCTTTTGTCATAACTACACCCGACGTTGGAAACTTGGGTCTTGTCACACTCAAAATGACTCCTATCCAGCAACTTGTGCTGCAGTCACCTGCGAGCAATCACTCATCTCCCTTCTCCCGTTCCATGAAACACACACCTTGACACACACTTTCACACACACCGTACCATACTCCACGTCCACAGAGGGGCCATTCTCTCGCCAGACGCTGTCGTGCCAAAGCTGCAGCAGAGCACTGTTTTCATAATGACAAGAGAGATTTGTAGAAAGGGGAGGGCTGTTGTGGGGAGTAGACATGATGTAAAATAACTTAACTGCTGCATAAAGTGCAATAGGGGAGAAGGGAGGTTGGGGAGGAAGGGGGGTAAGAGGAAGGGGAAGCTCCCATGGGGGTAACAGTCGAGCTGAGGACCACAGTCGGACTACACAAACCACGCTGAGCTCTGCGCCAACATCAACATGACTGAACTGAGCAGATGTTGTTTCTGTTGCAGCCAAATTACACTTTTTTCGCTACTTGACCCTTTTTATGGACGGACAAACATGCATTTTTACCCTGACGTTGTCGCTATTGTTAACATTATAAATGGTTTATAACACATTCAAATGCAGTTGTAGGCAGACATAAGATCATTTAAAGACTTATTTTAAGTACGATTGTATTCATTAATAAACAACGAAGCTAGGAAGTAGTGATTAAGTAATTCACCTCCGAACAGTTAACACATGACTGTAATGAAAGTATAACATGGCTCTAATCATGTGATATATGATTGTGAACATGCGAGCAAATCATTTGCAGACATTTTACTCTCTGTAACCGTTTATAAGTCCTAGTTAAAAAACTAAAAAGCGGGACAACATAAGGTCAACTTTCTAGATTTCTTCCAAGGCTTTCAGCTGCGTTTCATGGCCTTCATCAGCAGGTGAAGTTTGCTCAGTTATCATGAGAGTGAAGAAATGCAAATTCATTTACTACTAATAAAACGTTCACTTTTGATAATTATATTTAATGTGAAGACATATTTGATATGATTACAACTCGGGCTACAAGTAAGGATTGTTTTCACAATCAACTATTCTTGATGATTCAACCTGCAGTCAAATGTTCATATTATAAGAAGCTGAACCATCTCGTACTAAGAAATACTTAGTTTTACACTGGCTTTTAATTTTTTTAAACACATTATTCTCTAGTAACCTAACTGTTGTATAGTATTATTTGTTTTGTGCACCCATTATTGTCCTTTTTCTGTTTGAATCTCCTCTTACGCTTACTGTATCTCGGTAAGCACTTCGTTTTTTGAAAAGTGCTATATCATTAAAGTAAAATCTTTCATTTTGCAATTCAAGAACAAAGTAAAACGGAGTCTCCAGTTATGATTGGTTAGTTGTTACCCTTCGTTAGATGTTCCTACAAAGATGTACATGAGGAGTGACAGCTCCTGACTGGCCTGTTGCCAGCTACAGTACAAGCTCCCTCCATCGCTGCGAGAGGGGCGATAGCCAGGCAGAGCTCACAGGTGTCTCTCTGCAGAGTTCAGAGGCTGCCCACAGCTTAAAGTTGGAAATATCAGCTGTCAGTCCACACATGAAAGTAGCCTCTCTATAAATAAACGCTGACTGTGCCCCCTCTGCTCTCCGCTTCACGCGCTTGAGAGGTTGAAGGAGGTGGAGCGGTCGGGGGGGCTAAACCACAGAACAGACCTCCGCCGGAAATCACACTGTTTTCCTTGACTCTCAAATGGGGTTTTTTCACCACACCAAATGGTTGAAAAAACAAAGGCTATGAGGGTCCAGCATATTTCATAATAAGACGTCATTTTGCAGCACACCTGCACAAACAGCAGCCGCACTGTAGCCTCCTGTACAGTGCCTCTCCATGCCATACGGCAACAAGCCCCTTGGCGGTTTACACAGCAGGCCGCACCATGTTTGGGCTAACGCACGTTTTGCATATAAAACTGAAGTTTAAACACTGAAAACTAAAAGAAGCAGTTGGCCTGGCTGTAAGCTGCGGTGCTCACCCACCGAGATAAAGGTAGGAGCTGAAATGGCTGGAGAGGTGCGGTTAAGATGTTGATGTAAAGTCGTAGAAGTGCACAGAGGTGTTAGACATATTCAGACACTTTGCTTTAGTAAAAGTACCAATACCACTCCATTTAAGTCACAATTGCAATTAAAATCTAATTCTCATGTAAACGTACAGAAGTGTTAGGCTAATAGCTATACTCTAAGTCAAAAGTCTAAGTACTACTGACTAGGGATCGTTTTTTCTTGGCTAATAGTTAATGAAAACGATAACCGATATGTAAAGGCCATATGCATTTACAGTGGAAATGAAAATCTAAGTTAAAATTAAGATTGTGGAACTTTAAAAACTCACAAATTTGTTTAAATGCTTTAAGAAATTATTTAATAAATTTGAAACTTTTCTACATAATACCCAGTGACAGACTGTCAGATAGAGTTGTGAGCGGGACATTAAGACAGACTCAGTGGTGAGTGAAACCGAAGCAGAGGGACAGACACAGAGCTATAGCCGAGCCAAAGGAGCGCACCTTTAACTTTATTGGTTATAAGGCAAATAAAACACTGATACAGATAATCTGCAAACTGCCAAAAAACAGGCCGATAATCGGCCAGGGGCGATAATCTTTGTCTCTATGCTATTGACTATGCAGAAACAGATTAATACATTATCATAAACAAATCCTATTATACAGTTTAAATATGAGACTATTAAAGGGGCTACTCAGCATGATGAATTTTGCTTTGACACTTTGAAGCGGCTATAAATCAATGTTATTTATAATAATGTTATATTAAATGACAATGTAAAAAAACAATTCCCAGATGCTTGATGAACTTAGTGTGAACTATCACCTCAGTCTGCAGCTCCCCAACGGCTTTGCAGAGCTTTGTAATGAGCTACAGCTCATTGTTTAGCTGTCCGGCTGCAACTTTACTGTTTTGGTTCACTCTCGGTCTCACTGCTATCCTACCGCCAATTTTGGCCACAGCAGGCAGCTGTTTTTAGAGAGGGTTACAGCAGACAGCCACACTAGAAACTAGCTGGTGAACACAGTGGAGCATTTAGCAGCTAAAGAGACAGATGGTTCCCTCAGGAGATGACAGAGCTTAAAGAGAGTGAAGTTTGGACTTGAATTCATCATGTGACTGAGACCTAAGTCCAAATGAATGATAATGTTGCTCTGTGTCTGCTTAGTGTTTACAGTAAATAGGGAACTGTTGCTAAAAAAGTTTGCCATGAAGATGATAATATGTCGCTGTTGTCTTTACAACTTGTTTCCTCTGCCCCCAACTAGCCAAGGAAATCAATTATTGTAGGTTTAATTACAATACTTAATTAGCCTCCACCACTGTGCCCACAACTAAAGTAATACAGCTGTGGGTCTATTTCTATATCAAAGGCCCCATCAGGAGTTCCTACACCTGGCTAAAAAAAAAGGCCATGGCTTTAGAGTGGTAGGTAAAGAGGCAACGAGCCAATAAGAGCAAACAGAGACTCACTCACACACACACACGACACACGCACACACACACACACACAACACAACACAAACACAAACACAACACACACAGCCACAGCCAGTCACTCAAACTAATGGCATCCTGGAGTTCATCAAGAGGCCTGTGTCAGACTCAGCCACCGCTGCTACTGCCAGCGGCTTGGAAGCTTCACATGGAAAACACAAACATTTCCCTCTACAGGCAAGTCATTCTCCTACTGTTGGAAAACATGATGGGCAGATGATGAACGTGGAGGCTTATGCAACAAGAAGCCCGGGAAGCAGTTTAGCAGATTCTTATCTGGGATTGTTTGAATTACAAAATATTGTTTGAGCAGACACACACGAGTGAGTGTGCACTAGCAGCTGTCATCAGTGTAAACAAACAGGCGATGTGACAGTAATATCGTTAAATACAGTTAGGCAATAACAGGGAGGTGACCGTTTGCTTGTACCTGGAGCTAATTTGTGCCCAATGCTCCTGGCATTAAAGCATACATTATTATTAGGCCTTAGTTACACACAGAGAGGCAGGAATTAGCTTCCTGCTACTATTGGTTTTGACTGGAGTTCTAATGTTAAATGTTTACTTCCTACCTCAGCCAGCACATAATCAAATGGGACTAATTGCTTTTAATTCAAACAGACATAAAGACACATCAGGAGCATGATGAGCCAGTTCCTGCAGCTTAGGTGGTCAAATGAGTGTCTAAGGTCATGTTTACTAAGGAGAAACAGCCCAAGTAAAATGTGTAGCTCAGAAGGAGCCAGTATAACAGAGCCAGCCTCGACATTTGGATCCCATCAAAACCAAACAATGATGACGTTAGAATGTGCTTAGTGCAAGGATTCCCACTTCAAAGTATGGAACGAGGATCCAGCCCCCAGTACAGTGTGGCGTCTGTTTGAAGCTTAGCGGACCATGTTAAGACACAACGCAGACTGGGGCCCTTGGGCCTGATGGACTGAGGGGAAGCTGGCATCAGCTACGTTGGACAAATACGCCACTCTGATCGGTGCCCAAAAACGTGCATCTGCAAAGGCCAAATGGAAAGGAGGCTGGCCTTGAGATTAAGCAGAGATGACAGATGTGCACACAGACACATGCACACCAAAGCCTTCTGAATAGATGTTAAGTGGGACCATAGCGCATTGAGAAACCC
The DNA here is from genome assembly GCF_008692095.1 of Etheostoma spectabile. Lineage (NCBI taxonomy): Eukaryota > Metazoa > Chordata > Actinopteri > Perciformes > Percidae > Etheostoma > Etheostoma spectabile. Next base: position 2,720,267 of record NC_045752.1, read on the forward strand.
AGATCAAGCTCCTCCTGCAGCCATGCCCCTGGACCGCAGGAGGAGCGGCAGCACATTCATTTTAATAACTGCTCTTATTTTCTCTTCTGCCAGAAGCTATTACCATAATTCACACTCTGCCGCATACCTGGAGAGCAGAGCTGCTGTTAATTGTCCTGGACGCCTAGGGCAGAGAAACATCACAAGGGAGGGGACAGGAAGGATAACCGGCGGTGGAAAAAAGTGCTCAGATCCTTTTCTAAAGTTAAAGTACTAACATTACTTTTGCAGCTTGTTGAGGTGCTGCTAGTTTTAACTATTTTATGACGTACACAGTTTGGTAGTATAGTCCAGTGGTACCCAACTAAGGTGTTGAGCCCCTCAAAAGGGTCACAAGATAAATTTGAGGGATCCGGAAATGCTCAATGGTAAGAAAACAAAGAAAAAACAATTTCAAACAAATGTTCTTTGGGTCTCAAATAGCTATGGTGCGTAGTTTCTGTCTCCCCCATCAGGAATTCTAAGTAATGACAACAATTCTGTCGGCCCGTCCACATGACACAAGCGTTCCGTGATCGTGCACCACCCCCACGCACCCCACTACACTGCCAAAGAGGACACGCAGGATTAAAAAAACATGACAAACTCTTCAGAAGAAGTAATTATCTTTACTTGAGATTCTGCACATGAATGTCGGCGGACGACACAATCTTCTAAACCCAGCCATGCAGAGAAGTACAGAGAGTTATGTGAAGCGGAATAGTCTTCATTAGCTTTGTAGCAACTCATTTGTTGAGGGCTTGAATGTACCAGACGTTCATTAATATACAATAAGTTCCGCACTAAAGCTTTAAATGTGACCACCTGATTAGAGGGGAACTTTTTTTAGTGGAACAGCCAACAACTCACAAGCCATGTTTCAATACAAACTCAGTATCGTTTTTAACCAATTACTAGAAAATCTTCAAAAGAAAATTGAAATGAATGCACGTTTCCATCCACTTCTGTTACGTGAATATTAGGAGTTCGGTACGTGCATTGAAACAGACTGCCGGCGGCACTAATTAACACGGAATCAAAGCATCAGAAACATTTCCCTATTATCTGATATACTGTAATCCAGGATGTTATACATGTATTATTTACAGTTCAAACGAAGGGTGAATATATGGGAAACAGTGAGCACAGGAATAGGCAGGGCAGTGCAACATGTTGGTCTTGGCTGGTTCTCCTTATTGACCTCAGGCCTTGTGTGTGTGTTTGAATGCAGCATGATTATGAAAGCACTTTATTTTTTTTGGGCATTTTTAGCCTTTCTTTTTGACAGGACGGATGAAGACATGAAAGGGGAGAGCGAAGGGGAACGACATGCAGCAAAGGGCCGCAGGTCAGAGTCAAACCTGGGCCCGTGCGTTGAGGTGTAAACCTCTATATGAGGGTGCCCGCTCTAACAACTGAGCTATCTGGGCGCCCATGAAAGCACTTTTAACCAGAGCTGAAAATGATAGTTGGTAATAACATACTCTTCAGTAGTTAAACTACTTAACTGATTTATACTACATTAGAGGAAGCTGTGAAAGCTCCTCCTCTACACACTTCTATTTCGACAGCTACTGTTGAAATAAAAGACATGTAAAGCAGCGTGGGAAAGTGCTCTTCCATCTCGTTATGCAAATCCTCGCAGGAGATAAGCCGTGGCCGTTGACAAAACAGCAGGTTTTCTGGAGCACTACAGCTGGCCACATGTTCAAACTGTCAACATCAAATTGTTGTGGCTTTACCTAGGAGCCCTGCCAGATGTTATGATGTGTAATTTTACTAACTGGCAGGTTGAGAGGTATCCCAAATATCGACCGTTTCCATTCAGGATCTGTCATCTCATAGCACATCATCATTTCATTTCACATGCCTTGAGACAGCAAATGGATAGCTAAAAGTTACCTCAGGGAACCCACCTGGGCGAAAGAGGAAAAAACAACTTCTGTTCTGTATGTGTTGTCCCTGTCAAAGGAGTATCAGGTACTTGCATGTATTCCTGTACTGTCTAAGTTATGGCAAAATACAATTACTGTAGTGTGCGTCACATGAAGGACTTACCAGCATAAGTGAAGCTCATTGTGTGGCACCCTGCAGGGCAGGGGATGTTTTTCCTCATCTCTCTTTCCCCCTATGTTCTGTCATTTCTCTACTGTTGCTGTCAAAATAAAGGCATGAAATTCAATTTAAAAAATCAACATCATCATAAGGAAACTACTTTAAAAAAAAAAAGCATTATAGACCCCCTCTCCAGACATTTTGTAAGACACATGCCAGTCTACTTTGCCCGGAATAATCTCTTATGTACAATGTGATCTTTCCCCCAGGAAAAGTTCAATTACCTGGTTAGAATTTGCTTAGATTAATTTATAGCATATCTTTCTATATTTTCATTGTATATTTCAACTACTGGATACAAGATGTCTACTACTTTATTGAAGAAGATGTTTTATGTTTCCTCATAACACTTGCATAAGTTGCTTATTGGACCAGTTGGACTAGTTGTGAAGACACAAAAACATCTTGAACATACAGGTCTTAAACTTATAGTATATTGTTCTAAAGTTGCTTAGTTTGATGTGTAGGCCAGGTACACATTTTTGATGATAAAATATGTGAGCAAACTTTATTCTGGAAAATACTCTGCCAAAAGTGGGTGGGTTTGTCTTCTTTGACATCTCCGGCGCAAAGTAGAGTCACTGACCGGTTTAAAGCTTGGCGGCCATTTCAAAAGATTTCTTTGGAGGGTAAAGACATCCAGTACAGTAAGGTCAAGAGGAAGAAGAGTGTGTGAGCAACGAGCCATTCTCCCTCCGCCGCTAGTCCAACCCTGACTGCAGGAGGGCCTGACTGCCAAGCAGCCTACATGGGGGGAAAAAGTGACTAAAGAAGGCCTGAGTTTTCCAGGCTCTAAGCGAAAAAGACTCTGTCCAAATCTGTGGAGGCATGAATGTGTTTCGGCAAAGGCCTGACGCATTCACTCATTCACACGTCAAACAAGTTTCCCCTCAATGGAGGCCTCTTTCTTCGCAGGCTCTGATTCAGTGGAAATGCAAATGTTAAGGTCTTGCCCTGATTTGATGGAACTATTCATTTTGTCAGCTCGCCCTCCATCTCCAAACCTCTGCCCCCCACCCACCACACCCTCACTGACGCTCAACAAATGCACCATGACGCTGTCACACGCACCACCACTGTCCAATGCCAACCGGACATTCAACTGTCAAACAGACCTTAAAAACAGCCCATCGTGCCCTCACACCTGCAAACTCAAACTTAAATATCACAATACAAATATACTAAATTTTAGTCCGAATTTCTGATTCCGAAGACACATTACTACAACAGAATTTTGAAAAAAGTGTTTTGGTTTCTCCTCCCTATGTAGTTTCAATGACGTCAAAGCACAAACTGTTAAGGGCATTAAAAATAATCCCTGGACATTTGCAGTATTAATCTGTACTTCACATTAAGGAAACTGGAAACCTGACACTGAGAACAATGAAGTCACACAAGAAAAGCCTGGTGAAACTTAAGCTTAACACACATGACAGCATGCACACAAAGCAGGTCCTAAGATCTGCCTCAGGGGAGGACACTTGTCATCTCCACATCACAGATTACAGGTTGTGAATCTCCATATTTGGAGTGCGAGTGAGTGATTGGAGGAGGCGCGATGAAGCCACAGGTTGACAGTAGAGCCCGACCGATAAAGGATTTTTAAGGCCAATACCGATACAAATATTGGGTTATTTTAGAATCTAATACTCCGATATATCGGCCAATATATTCAAAAAAATAAATAACAAAACAGATTTACCTAACATTAGTTATTTGTAGTTATTTATGAGTTCTCCCTAAAATAATGTGATAATCGTTTCTTTTATTGTCACAACAGAACAGAGGAACATTAAAACATATTAAAGTTCTGATAAATAAAAAGTATCAAAATACAAACTTAAGATATGAAACTTAATAAATGCCTTAAAATGGAAATGCCTAATATCAGCTGATAATATCGGCCCGCAGATATATCGGTCGGGCTCTAGTTGACAGTGCTATGAGGCAGGGCCACAGCAGGTTCATGCCATTAGGGCATCCGAGTGTGTGAAGTGGACACACCCTCACACAGGTAGGTAGGCATTGCTTAAGTGGAGGGCCCCAGAGCCGCAAGGGACTCACAGCCTATTAGAGGATTTGCCAAGACACGTAAATAACCCAGATTCCCACTATCTGACACAAGGTGTGGCAGTAAGACAGGACGCAGACGTTTTTTGCTTGAGGCCTCAACTGAAAACAAAAGGAAATCTGTCATTGCAGCATTATTTAAAATAAATGAATTGATTTTTTGATTATGCTTATAAAATGCTGAACTGGCAGCCATAAATGCATGACATGTTCAAATCAAGGAGGAGTTAAATTTACATATTGACTGAAATGAGAGGGCATGTTGGTTCACATAAAACCATACAACTGTCCTGCATACCAAGTTATATTTTAAGCCATTCTTTGCCCCACTACTTATAAAGCCCAGTCAGTAAACAGCTTACTTAAACAAATCTGTAAAATGCAGACTGATGACTCAGGATCAACCTGTGTCCTTGTGCTGTATGAAAATAGCCGGTATGTCTTTTTTGGTGAAAAGGGGCCATCATGTGGCCATATTAAGTTCCTGCAGCTTTAGATATTCCTGCCTATTTGTTTCTCTGCAGGCGCTTTATTTGGTTATTTCCTGTTATTAGCCAATAGATGAACATGAGGAAGGTTTCATGCACGTATTACATATGATGTAAATACGTATTTTATTTCGTGTCTTGATATTTATAATTGACGTTAATATTGAGGTGTTAATCTTTGTATGCTAATATGCTATAAACAGAGAGAAAAGAAGCAGCTGGGAGCTCGTTTTGTATTGATGCTTTTATCTTACAAGATTTTTGAGAAAGCATGATAATACAAAAATGTTATATGACACAAACATTTTGGTTCCCAGAAACATTTTAACAGCCTGTGACAAATAAAGGGAATGCTGACAAGACATGTAGCCTAAATAATGTTTAAGATGCCAAAATTACCTGCCACCACTTTGATCCAAACGGAAATATACTAGGAAACAACTAGCTAGCTAACTAGTTGTTAGATAAATGTCATTAAGTTAAAGATTAAAGAAAAGACAATTATTTTTTTTAGCATAACGTTAAAATGCTAGATAAATCAATTTTGCTCGGAACAATTTGAATGACACACCAGCAGTATTTATTTTAAAATTATTAAAAGACAATAAAATACTCCATCTTTCAAAGTTATATGCTAACTAGCTTACTTAGCTAGCTACCAAGTTTACGAAGCTACTATGGCAACAGCTCATCCCCAACGGCAGATGTTGGCTGGATGTTAGCTAAAAAGCCTCAAAGCTAACTTTCGGTTTCTCCCTATGTGTTTCTCTAAAAGATAATATAGAAAGTGGTTAAAAACACTTACCGCTTATCTGGTGGCCTTTTTAGAATTCTTGAAGGCTTTTTGTAATCATTTGCTTGAAAAAATATTCTGTCCACGTCCAGAAGAAATGCTTAACCTGTTTCTGAAGTTGCAACTCTTTTACCTAGCCATCTACCGCCATCTTTGTTTTTAATTTTGAAACACAGGTGCAACCTGGGAAATGGATCAAAACTTTGTAGTAAAACTTTGTAGTATAAGAAACTCTGTAACTCAAATGTATGATAATACCTAATATAAAGTCTATGATAATACCTGAGAGGTGCAAACTGGAGCTTTATAATGTATTTTAAAAAGCAGATACTCTTTTGCATAACAACAATAAGGAATATGTTATGCAAACCCGTTATTATTACAAAAAATTTAGATCCCATCTTTGTATCAAATACTAAATTGTCTTAATGTTAAAGAATAAGGTCGGTGAGAATGGTAATGGAAGAAAATACCTCTATAAATACATATGGATCATGCTTCACCCAAGAAATTGGGGAAAATTGGGATAATAATAATAGTAAACACAAAAACTTGATTTACTAAAAAAAGTTAACAATTTAATTAACAACAGCCATGCTAGCAGCTCTGTGGGGCTGTCTTTAAGCTAAATGCTAACTGGGTCACAAACGTCTGTACAAACCTTCTTGACAATCTGTCCTGTGGTTTTATTAGATATGGTATATTAGATATTTCAGTCTGGACCAAAGTGGAGAAATATTTTTGTCACAAAAGTATTGCAACAACAACAATAGATCAGCTGGGTCGTTTTCTTTTACACCATCTAAGGGCTGTTGTAAATGTGTTGTCTGCACACAGAAAATAAATGTTCTCCAAAACACATAATTTATGATCAAATAAATACATTACTCATACATTAATCCCAAACATTTGATAAATCATACATGGAACATAATCAAAGTGAGTGATATTACAGTACAGTCATTTCACTAAAAACCTGCACATTAATTCAAAATAATATACAGTACATGGGGGCTAATAATCACTTGGATAAAATCTGTTTGGAGGAGAAATTGAGAACCTTTGGAAACATGCAGCCTGGTAAAAATAGCAGAGAATCAGTTCAGTTTCCATGCACATGTACATACAGAGAACATGTCTCTATAAAACACGCAATACATACCTGATACTCCCTCATTCATATATTGCAGAGAACAAATACACTTTATTTTGCATGTTCTTTGTGATTTGTCTCATTAAAGCAGTAGAACTGGATAAAGACATTAGCTGCATACCAGTTCTCATAATGTAGTTTAATAGATTTTAAAGAGAAAAAGTTAGCTGGATAATCATTGCTGGGTCAGAAGCCTCTATTGCTTTTAAGCCTGTTGATTCATGTATGAAATTGAATAACAATAATAATAATAATAAACAAACATCTTTCTGTTTTTGATCCTAATAATGATTATGGCCCTTCAAGTGTCTTATTTTTTGTCCCATGTTTAATTAAAACATTTGTTCTAGCTGCAGTTTTCAATATATCCACTGGGTGGCAGCCATTTATCTGTCCTGTGGAAGTGAACAGCATCCTCCCATCCACCCTCTGGACTCACAGGGGAGACAGTGAGGGGGGGAAACACGTCATGCCATTGCAGCTACAATGATGAAGGTCACATCTTTACATAGTCCAGTTGTGTCATGGAAACCCAGATTTGGATGGGTTCTTTTGTATGTTTTCAGTTGAAATGAAAAGCTGAATTCAACTATTCAGCACAAAATGTTGTGATTGAGTCAACAACATAAATGGTCCTCCTGAGAAATCAGCGACCATGTTTCCATTTCATGTATAATGTCAATCCCCCGGTACCGTGGAATTACTGTTAAAAGGGAAGTGTCAGCAGCACCAGATCCACTCATGCTGAAAACATTACGGTCAACTTCTGTGTGCATAAAGGTGAGTGTACAGTCCTTGATCCTAATACTCATAGAGCACAGGACGTCGCAGGATCAACATTAAGAGTGACAACACCAATGGAAATAAGCAATGTTTGCATTATGCATGTTTCACCTGATTGGAGTACAAGAGTCTGGATGCTGCAATGTATCTGACATCAGACTAGTTTGTATCATATTATGTTTAAACAGTTGTGGATTGTGTCAGATGTCAGTCAAAGTCCAGAAAAATTTCACAAAGGCCATTATTCACCAAGAAACCAAATCAATTGTGACTTACAGATCATTAATATTGGAAGAAAATGAGCAGCGAATTCTGATATTTGTAAAGTGGGGAGAAGTGTGAGGGTTTCCTTTAATTAATGAAATAACGCCACAATCTGCTACATATTTCCTCACACACATTACCTTCCTTCACACACTTTTTAAAGCTTTAATGCGTAACCTTTTGATATTAATATATGTATTACAAATCAACTCAAGTAAAGATAAATAGCTCTTCTGAAGAGTCCATCATGTTTTTCAATCCTCCCTGACCTCCTTGGCTACAAGTGACTGAGGGGTGGAGGGGTGGAGGGGTGGGGGCGCGTGCGCAATCACGTAAGGCTTGTATCATGTGGACGTGCCGACAGTTTTGTTGTCATTCTTCAGACTTCCTCATTGGGGCAACAGAAACTACACACTATAGCTTTAAACTAATGTAATGCAAATAGAGAGGGGTCATGAAAAACGGGGTTCAAATGTGAGGACCAACAACACTGAACAAACGCTCTGATGGGCACACGTTGTGAATGTGGCATTTGTTCCTAAAATGCATTTTGAAGTTAAAAAGCTCAAATATGGAAACCTGACGTGACACATGAACTACTTGTCATTCTGTTTCACTCAAAATTGACTACTGCTACTTTATTAGTGAACACTTTTTTGATCGTGTGGCTACTAGCATAAGAAAAAAACATTTTATGATTTGACTGATTGATTTCCAAGGATTGAGAATTAGAATGAGGCTTATGGGCCCCCGGCAGATCTGAGATGACAGTAAAGCACACAAAATGGACATCCAGACATTGAAGTTTTAGGAAAATGGAAAGATTATCAAGAGTTTGGTGTTTTATGCTGCTGCTCTGACTCAATCATTGCCATTAACAGAACAGCGCCCTTGCTGGTATGTCAAATGGACTGCATCTATTTAGCGCCTTTACAACATCTCACATTAGCCTTCACACACCACACACCCGCCGGCCCGTCCACACACACACACACACACACACACACACACACACCACACACACACACAACACACACACACACACACACCAACACACCACACCACACACACCACAACTGCAGAAGCTGCCATGCAATGCGTGAACCTGCTCAGTACCAGCACTCTGGGGTTTTGTCTTGCTCAAGGACACCATGCAGTCAGGAGGAGACAACCAGGAGTCGACCATGATAACTGGTCAACCACACACAAGCAGCAGACTGACCTACAGTACTGCTGAACGACCTTTGTAGAAATGTACAGTATATTATATTGGAAGACCATTATTTTCATGCATCTTTTTGCCAGACATTGTGGGTATTCACCAAAAACATTCTTCATAATGTACGCCGACACACGGAGCCTCAGGGTGGACGGTATGTTTTCAAAGAGATTTGTGTAGCTACACTACTACAGTACTTTGATTAATACTAAAGGACAATATGTACATTTTAAAAAGAATGTGTTACAGCTGTAGCTACTTTTTATGACTACTATGCAGCAAGCTTTCTGCTTTCAGATAGACTGATGTGCCCTTGAAAAACAGAAATATTTATTCTTCTAGTTCTTGAATTTGTTCCTTTGGAGGATGATAACACTAATCTTTGCAACAGTTACCCCCACCCCCTCCCGAAAGTGTAATCCTGGACATTCAAGACCTTGATCTACTCAAGGCCAACCCCACATAGAAATCAGTGGGTGTGTTATGAGATGCAGCAAACACAGCGACATGGAGTTATTGTGCCTCTGTTGACAGTAGAGAGCGCAAGTGAGTGATTTGGGCATTTAAAACCTCAGTTAGGTTTTGTTTTCTATTCTGGTACTCTGTACACCTCTGCACACCAACCCAGTGCACCTTGCTGTCCGTTTGTCCTCCCCCCAGACAGTTAATGGGAGAGGACTGCTTATTAAAAGTGGCTGAGAAGGGTAGAGGAGGTGTAGCAAGGCAATTGGGCTGGTTTCAGATTTTCCTTTCATTCATTCTCCTTTAAGGTAGCCGTTAGCATCATTTGCCATCCCTCTGCCACCCTCTCTCCTTCTCCCACCACCCACGGTTCCTCCTGCCCCGGCATCTAACTCATTGTTTGACCAACCGTCCTCGGGCCCCTTGTGGAATCGCAGCCGAAGCGTTTTCCGGATAACAAAGCGCTCCACGGTGAAGCTGGCGCAGAACCAGGGCACGGCGTACTCGGCTGTGATCAGTCCCATGAAGTTGTAGCGGAACTCGGAGTAGTCCCAGGGGCAGGCGTTGAACTGACGCAGCAGCAGCCCCGTGCCAAACTCCCACAGGTACGTCCACAAAGTGTAGATGACACAGCGCAGCAGCACGGGGCAGTGGTCGCGCAGCTTCAGGTACATCCGCTCCACGATGAGGATGCAGGTGCCGTAGATGAAGAACGCCCACACGCTGGTCACGCCGGGGAACTTCCAGTTGCAGTTCACCACAAACTCCCAGGCTGCTGTGAACATCACCTCGCAGAAGTAGCCATGGATGGCGTAGAGGTACCAGCGTGACAGCGCTGTCAGAGGTACAGGAGCCTCTGGGGTTTCCGCGGTCACCATCTTTCCTCTTGCTTTCACGCAAATTTTCTATCTGTGATAATGCGATGCAGGTCTGAGGAGAAAGTGGCGAAAGCAAGGTGTAAGACAGAGACACACAGGCAGCACGGTACAATATCATCAACTCCATCAAACTTTATTTAAAGTTCATGAAATCAAACTCCGTTTTTGATACCTGCTAGGATTGCTCGGCATTTCTTTCTGAAATAGACATTTAATGTGTTTACGTTGCAGACGACACATACGCCCATTCGACACAATCACTTACATTTACATATTCACAAAAGCAACTAAAATGAGATTTGAAAATGGTATTACTAAGCTCTTCCAGATATTTAAATTAAAAACAAACTACTCTTTCTAATAAAAATAATAAATATAAAGTGGGAATTTCAAAATAAAGGTGCACTTTAAAGATGACGCTATTAACTGAGATTTCCGCTTTGTGTCGATAATATTGGATCCTTGAGGATTAAATCAATTACAATCTAGATCGATGTATTGTTAAATCCTATTATTTTGTAGCGGAGTTCGCCTTTTCTGCATGAAAACAATGCAGCATGTAATACAGCGTTATTTTAACACATTGATGTTTGCCTAAACTAATTGGTATCCTATAAAAAACTTGACTGAGTTACTGATAAGTAAAACTGAACGTTCTACTGCTACTGTTTCACATTAAAAGCGCTCAATTGGCAAAACATGGGGTGATTTTTATTGTAAAGAAGTCAAAGGACAGGAAATGTATGTCACCTCTGTAAATGCTAACCATGGTTTTCTATATTTTTGACAGCGGCTCAGTTCTACATATTGCAGGGCACAAAAATTAAAAAACAGCCCCAGTGAGCTGTTAGATAAAGAGCTGCTAGCTGCACACCTCCAACTCCTCAGCAAGTAACCAAGTCCTTTTACTGTGTCCTCCTGTTGTGTGGAAAACTACTTATGCTGTGCGTAGCATGAAATCATCACGGTTGCTCATGACATAATGGAAAAAACGCAGATCATTGACGGATTTTTTTTTGGCTGCACTGTAACCGGATATACCAGTTGATCTTCAGTTAAAAGGTAGCTGTTTGGGTGTTTGCTGACATAGACAGTAACCACGAGTGTCCCCAAATCAACCAGGGCTGAAAAATGAAGGCTTACAACTTAAATTGCAAATGATGCCTAGCCAAAAGTTTAATTAAGGACAAGGCAATAAACACTTCAGGAAGATGAAATGAGAGACAGCAGGACTTCAGAGGACTTTAACGCTATGGCCTTCCCTCACTTGATGCTATTTACTGACTGACTGAGGGGGTCTCTTATGTAAGGTATAGCTTCATCATCTGACTGCCTACATCATGTGTTCTTTTTCTAAATCTCATAGCTTGACACACACAAGCTCTGGTATCAGGTGTCAGGAGGCCCACGCAGGGTTGGATCCTTCCTCTTCTTTCTTTATCACACCGCATGTCTAATAAAAAACACTAAAGGCATACAGCATCATACAGAGGAGTTCAAAGACCATACGATTGAGAAGGCCACTGAGCATTTATCTTCTGCTAAACAATGCCCCCAGAGGAAACTGTGTCACATCAAAAAAACATTATACAATGGATCATAACCGCTCTGCAAAATACAAGCTCAGAGAAAAGTCAGGAGTACAAAAGGGCTCTTTTTGACTTCAAAAGGCTGGCTGTGGCCCAGGGTGGGCTCGTGGGGATTAACACATTTCTCCCAAAACAAGAAACAAGGGTTTCATGTGGAGAACTGGGCCAAAGCAATGGATAACTGACCTCTGTTAACCCCTTATACCATTTTTACACTGCCTGCCTGAGAAACTCTCCCACTCCTTTCATCTATCCAAGCCCACCTGGGTCAAACCCTGTTTTGCTCAATATTTTAAGCATTATGCTTTATCCGGCGGAGAGAACTGGATGGAGTAAAATGGGTTTACTACATAAGAAACATCTACAATTAGCTGACTGTTATAGTAAAAAAAATGCTAAACAGGGATAAAATACAACAAAAGTCCGGGACTGAAACCCACGTTGCTGTGATGACATGATAAGCGTCTTAAAACCGTAATATGCCAGGGTGTCCCCACATACCCTTTCTGTGTGTATTAAGGCCTATCTATTGACTTGCTGCCTCGGCATGAAACAGCTCACACACTGGGTGCTGGGCTGTTGTTGTTGTTGTTGTTGCTGCTGCTGCTGCTACTGGAGTATATCGCCCACCAACCCACATTGGTCCTATGTATTGATCAACAAGGTTCCCGCCAGCTCTTGCTGCGCCAGCCCGCTTCGCCCTCGCACCGTATCGAACCCTGCTGCATGGACATCGCAGTGGGATGGGGTTCAGAATTGCGAATGTGACAGAGCTGCCTGCTTTGTAGACCTCCCGATCACCACGGGAGGACACAATGCAGGCAGGGTGCTGTCTGAACTGAAAGGGAGGGAAGTCTAGCCACCAGGGGTTTTGTTTGAGGACACAGAGGGAAGACACCCACTGAGTGTGTGTTTTTAAATGAAACAGAAAGATTAAGAGCGAGATAGAGAGAGAGTGAAAGGGAGTGTACGGGAACAAGCTTTAAGGGTCTGTCAGTTAGACACTCCTCCGGCTGCAGGTAAACAGACACAAGCAAAAAGAAACACACCATTATGAATACAAAAACCAAAATCAAAACAATGGAGGTGCGTTTACTGTGCCGACAGCAGGCTGACAGCTGCTGACCTCTGACTTTGTAATTAAACCAGAAGCCTAACCCCTTGCTGACCTCTCATCTTGCTATAATCCCTGTCAATGTACTGCAGCTCTCTGGCTCTGGCACAGATCCAAGGTCTATGCAGAAGGTCACTTTGGGGGGCCGCAGCGTGGCGTATAGAAAGCGGTAGTATCCAATGACCTAACCCCGGATTCATCACCGCTGATGGAGACAGCCTTGTATTTGCAGATTTAAGACTTATATTACTGTTCTTTACTTCATTGTTTTAGTCTTTTATCAAGCAAAAGTTCTAAACATAGGTCACATATTAGGATTTGGTGCTTTTCTCTGTTTTATATTTAAAATAAATTGATAAATTACTTTTAAAAATATCTACAAATGAATCGGTATTTCAAATAATAATGTATACCCATGCAAGACTACTGCCCTGCTGCACATAAGGTAAGACAGGGTTATGGCTTCCTGAGTCACCACTTATTGATCCTGAACACGTTTTCCTCTTTGTTTGTGATTGAATAATTGACGAGAAGTGTGTGTCAAGTGAGGAGGAGAAAAGAAGGGGGGGGGAGCAGGTGAACTTCCCGAGGCAGCACAAAATAAACTGATCCGATCGATTGCGAAGACAGATCAATTACCCCTGAAACAGCAAGCTGGCTCTAATCCTAAACAGCATCACGTCTCCTTCTCCATCTGGAGCAGGTCTTAGGCAAATAGAGTTGTAATCCCCTTTACCTAAATATCATTGAGAAAAATTAATTTATTCAAAGTGTTGTCCAACCACGTCTAAGGACAAAAAAACTGTTCGCAATGGTCACACTCCCAGGCAGGACGAAAAGCGTGACGTCCCAGCGAGAGTCCTGCCACACTAATCGCTTTAATATCTGCACTTTCTGACATGAATGCATAACGTTACACTTGTTTTCTACACACAGAAAGGGATGGAAAGTAGTTGTGGGGTTAATAGTTGTGGTATAGCAGGGTTTCAAACCACCACTCCTAAATCTAGATATTCCCCCAGAGACGCATATAGTATACAAGTATCACCAACAAGTACGGCTTCTGATAGAGCACGAGAGACGCCATGAGGGCTAAGACTAAAAGCCTGGATGCAGCACAGACAAAAGAGCCTCGTATAACTTTATATACACATATACACTTTCTATATCTGCAAGGTGAAAGCATGAACAAAACAAGCAGCGTGGTGGGGGAGGAGGACGCTATGTAAAAAGAGTGACAGGACAGAGCTGCACTCTGAAGGGTTTATATCCAAAAGGCTCTATTGATTCATAACTCTTTGTCCTTAACATTGTATAGAAGATGTAAACGTGTTTTATACTACCCTTGAAAAAAAGAACTGTCATGTACATGTTGGCATTGAGATGCTAACTTTGTTTCACACATCAGGTACCAGTCAGACACTGGACTCAGTCACTGTCGTTAAAAAAAAATGACAAAATGCAACAGAGCCGGGTAAAAAAAATCAAGGTACTGTAATATGAATACTATTACTGTACCTTAAAATCTCCTGGGATTTAGTTATTGTAATGTTGAAATACATGGTAAAGGTATTTAAAGGTCCCATGGCATGACCTTTTCCCTTTATGGGGCATTTTAACATTAATATGAATTCCCCCAGCCTGCCTATGGCCCCCCAGTGGCTAGAAATGGTGATAGGTGTAAACCGAGCCCTGGGTAGCCTTTGATAAAATGAAAGCTCAGATGGGCCAATCCGGAATCTTGCTCCTAATGAGGTTATAAGGGGAAAGGTTACCTCCCCTTTCTCTGCGTTGCCCGCTCAGAGAATTTGGCCCGCCCATGAGAGAGAGACATCGTGGCTTTCAAACGAGCAAAGTGGCAGCTGGTCAAGGCCTCCCCCCCAGCCTCCACCTTGCCCCTTGTGCTTATAACCATCTGGATATCTATGTGTAAATATTTTCTAAATTACATTTTCTATATGCCAAGATATGTACTGTACCTCTAATGTGACATTTAATTAAGTATACTATAATACGATATTTTAATACTGCTGTATCTAAATATCATTTCATATTGTTTCTCTCAAGACCAAGGTATAAAAAAACAATAAAAACATAATCGTAAATAAAAGGTGTATGGGTTTATTATTGGTATATGAATGAAAGATAAGGAATAACTAAGGTATACAAATAAAAAGTGGGGTTGGTTTCACATGGGAACTCAGTATCAGCCAATATCCTGACCATCTATATAAATATCCATATTTTACTGTACGAGTTTGGATGGAGAGGGAAAAAGTGTGATATGCGCAACACTAATCCTTGTAATAAGCACATGGGCCCAGAAGGAAAAGAAGAGGTTGGTATGAAGTGTTGGGGGAGGGGGTTTCCTAAACTATTCAACCATTCAACATACAGTTCTAATGAAGCGTAGTGGCAGCTTAAGGTGTCACTTTCTGCTGATGTTGGAACAAAACCTCTCGGCTGTTTGGACTTGATAGTATAGCGCAAAGACTGTTCACTCTTCCATTTGGTGCCTCGTCTTTGGGGCCGGGTGCGCACTGAGCTGCAATCAACTCTAACTTTTAATCTATTCTGGTCTTCTGTTGTACGTCTTCTTCTCTATCTCTGTCTCTGCCTGCCCGTCTGTCTGTCTCCTAATCACCCAATAAATAGCCACAAAATTACCTTTAAACAAGCTGACCTTTAAAGTTCAAACCTTCTCTAAAAGCATCTTCCCTTTCCGTCTGTCTCTGTCTTACTCCCTATATTAGTCCCCCACACACTCACTACAGCTCTTGAGCTCTTTGCAGTTTAATAAAAGAACCTAATGGTGCTGAAACACCGAGGAGATTGTCAGCCGGCGGCCCAAGTTGGGCAATCCATCGCCCTAGTTTTTGTGGTGTGTCACGTATCGTTGCTACTTGACGGCTGATAAAACATTTTGAATCCCCGTCTGAGACGTCACTGAGTGGATTCCATCTGATTGGCTTTTCATTCAATTAGTGCATGACAAGAACAACAGTACTGAGTAAACCAAGAAAATGACTGTCGGGCACACACAGAAGGCTCATTTTTCAATCTTATCTCATCTGATAAATCCAGTCCAACTGGCTAAAAATTGACATTTGAATGTTCCTCCAAAAAAAAACACTGGTTCAAACTAATAGAGTATCGTGTTTACATATTATGTATAATAAGAGGGCAAAATTACAACAAGATACATAACATCTACTGTAACTAAAATAACAATTTATTTCAACATAAACGTCTTTTAAAAATATCTACATACCAACACATTACAACTACATGGGTCACGCCCCATAGATTAAAAATCTTGGAGCAGCTACAGAGAAAGCAGGAGATTTACTGACATGCTCATCACGCTGCAGTGGAGAGTAATGCCCCTAAAGGAGGGATGCATGCGCCTGTTAATCTCTTATCAGACAAAGAAGCTTTATAATCAATCATTGACAATGCAGAATTGATGCTGGCTGCTCTGCCAAGGTTTAAGTAACAAAGATCTTTGAAAAACAAAGGAGCTTTTGAGCTAAACTGTCACCGCCTTGAACAAAATGAGATATTTAGCATGCTGTTTAGTGTTTTTATGTGTACCCAAAGTCTAAAAGGTGCAGAAATCTCTTCTAAAGCAAATTAAAGGAAAACTTTTATAACATTGCATTTTTTGAGAGGATACTGATACTGGCTTTGTGAGGCCAATACAGATATTTTAGTTTTAAAAAAACTAGTGCTGTCAGTTAACCGCGTTATCAACTGTGTTGACGCAAACCCATTTTAACGGCGACAATGTTTTTTATCGCAAGGTTAACGTTCTTTTTGGCCTAGTAAACTTTGTCGTTTTTTCACATGGTGTTGCAACAACTAGCAATGTTAGAAAAACTACAACACCACACCGGATCTAGCAAGACCAGAAACAAAACACCAGGCCCGCCGCACACACGCCGTTTGGTCTTGCGTGTCGGCCAAAGAGTAGTAACGTGACATTTTGAGTGGATGGCGAGCGTGAGACGCTGAAATGGACGCCATTAAGATTCTGAATGGAAAGTTTACTTTTTAAAAGTTGCCAAATGTTCCATTGACAAGACCAAAGTGATCTGTGTGTTTTGGCGTTGTGAACTGAGCTATCATCGCAGCACGTCCGGTCTTGAATTGACAGCTGATGCCAATTCCCCCCCCTCCCCCGTCAAAGTATTGTTTCCACCCTTTTATTGGTGGACAGTGTTACACTGGGTGAGAGATTAATTTCTCCAAGTGAGAATGTTATTGTGAAATTGAACACTACAGTAGGCTATATGCCAATGTTGTTTTCATTGACAAAAAATCATCTGCACAAAGCAAGCCGATACACTTTTCCATGTTGATAAGAGCATTAAAATGAGAAAAAATAATGGGACAAAAAGAATTAAAGGGACATTTAGAATAGATAAAAATGTGTGGTTTATTGCGAGTTAACTATGACGTCAATGTGATTAACTGCGATTAAATATTTTAATCGTTTGACAGCACTAAAAAAACTATTGATACTTTTTTTTCCATATAAACAAAAACGTTTTTTAATAAGGAACGCCTAAACTTGGTTATTAAATAATAGTGACCAATATACTGTATGTACTGTAAAAAAATATTTTTCTACTAAAAAAAACTCTCTCCAAAGTCCTCTTTGTCAAAAATATGCTTGCTTTTATTCTTTATATTATGAAGAATTTTGTACCTGTATTGGAACAGTGCAGCCGTGCAGACAAAGTAAATTCTCTCACACACCTACAGGAGAAATTTGGTTTGGGGAAGTAACCTCTTCCCCTCAACGACTATGTGTGTGTGCCTTTATTGTCTCATTGGGAAGTCCCTACTAGAGGTCGTCAGCATATGTACAAACTGAACTAATGGGAAGCTTAAACAGCGCTTTTATAGGTTAGTTTTGTACTGAACTGAACTTAACAGCTTGGACCAGAAACAGCGTGACGATATATGGTACTTGTGTGTGCACCGTGATGCGACCACTGAGCTTAGGGGGGAAAAAAGTGAACAAACTACACAGTCGGTGGCTATAAATCTTTGAACTGTACTGATTATTTGAATCAGCAAAGTGATTTGTGGTTTCCACATCTATTCTCACTCACACACCGGAACATTTTGGTTTGGAAAACTCTCCTCTGCCTCAACAGTGACCTTTTATGTGTCTTTAACCTGCTGTACAAATGGGCATTCCCAACATACCCTATATGGTCAGTTATAATAGAAAGCAGGAACTGAAATACCTGCATGGTTGCATTATGACAGGCCTATACTTAACGCTACAATAACCTAGACCGAGTGTCCACACAGCTGAGGTTGGCTGAATGTTCATTTTGTGCTTGTTATGGGGTCATTTTGAAGGCTGGTGCTCGGGTTATAAATAGGTCCACAATGTCAATACAGTCTGTGTAAAGCTAAGGGGGAATAGAGGCTACCATGGCAGCAGCAGCAGGGATTATTTCACCCCAAATGATAGTGAACTACATGCTTTATATAGAACAAATCAATGAGGACAGCCACATAGGCTATAGCACAATGTTTTTGCATCACTTAATGTGACTAGGGCTGGCCGATATGGACAAAATCAAATATCACAATATTTTTGACCAAATACCTTGATATCGATATTGCAACGATATTGTAGACTATTGCCGCTTTCACAAAATATTTACACAATGAGATTTTTGATAAATAATCATCAGTAATGTGGATATAATGACTAAGTGGGTAAAAGCAAATGAGAGAACAGTCTGGTTAGTTCAGAAAATGACAACCCTTTACTATAATTTAGCCTTTAAAACTAGAAAAAGACACCACTTATGCCATATTTGATATCCAAAATCTAAGACGATATTGTGTCTCATATCTCAATATCGACATAATACCAATATTGCCCAGCTCTCAATGTGACCATTAAATGAAATAATGATAATAATGAACAGCCTCTGTAGATAAAACTCCAAGGGTTGAAATTGCATTCGATGGCCAAAGTCATCATGTTTTGGCCCAGGGGCCAGTGCGCAGGCCCAGCTGCCGGGACTCCGCTGCAGCATCACGCCTCCTTCCCACTGAGCAGTGCGGTACGTTATCCTCTACAAATAATAATTAAAAAAAAGCCCTCTGAAATCTGACGAAGGCGACTTGGAAACACTTCTATCCCTTGCGAAAGCATCATTGAAATGTACAAGACACAACTGCACAAACAGTCATCTTTCCGAGCTTATAATGAAGAGGGATGCATCCCGTGTTTTAACCTTATGTGCAGCTTTTCATTCTGTATTGATTACAGTGCATTTAATTTGCGACACAGTAGAAAAAAAAACACACACTTGTAAAGCTGCCAACTTGCAAGCAAGCACTCATTATGGATAACCGAACGCTATTTCCAATCGAGGTTAATAAAGAAAACTAACACCTCATCATTTAAAAGCTTTAGAAACACATATGCTGGTATCATGAAAAGTCATGCTAACATGTTGGCTACATCGGCTCCGGCAGACAGACATGAATCATCCTCAGTGCAGGTTTTTATTTATTTATTTATTTATTTATTTATTTATTTACCTTCAGATTAAGCTCGGCGGTGTCTCCCTCAGCACACAGGCCGGCGGATCAAACACATCACCCGGGGATGCGGTCCAGGATGTGGCGCTGCTTGGTCTACAGCTCGTCTGTTCCCCCGGTTTCTCCTTCCTTTACGGTGTCTCTGCTGTCCAGTGGAAATTGACACATTTTACTTCACTGCAACTGCAGCAGCAGCCGCACATGCTCAGAGAGACTCACGCACTTTTTGCATCCTTGATTAACCATTTCTGTACCGCAGCTCAGCGTGCAGACATCCAGACTGGGAGCTTCTTGGCTTAAAGTCCCCTCAGTCAGTCTGTGTAGTGCCACAGGACGTTCAACGACCTTAGTTAATAAGCACAGTGGTTATCTCAAAAGTTAAACAAATTAACGTTTTAACATTAACGTTAAGCATAGTGGAGAATAAATGACTCACAGTAACACTGCTTAACTCATAATGTGGCTAACTGGCTAGCTGTGAGCAGATGTATGGACACAACAGTTTGACATTTTGAGAATAACTCTAATTAAAAACTAAAATACCTGTTCTTACCTAATGTTAGCTTACAGCCACAAGACAGTAAACATTAGCTAGTTTAGCTTAGTCCAAAAAGAGAAAAAAAACACCTACCAGCAACTTTGAAAGCTCATTAATTAACAAGTATATTTCTTCCGAAAAATATGTACAAAAGCAAAGTGTAAAAATAAGAATTTTTGCTTTTATGGGCAGTTATGTGCTGGACTGGACAGGTTGCCAGGCAAGACCAAAATCTTCTTGTTTAAGCTAGCTAGCATCTAGAAATAGCCATGGCTAGCCTTGGTCAAAGCTAGCTAAATGTACTTACTTTTTAGCGGTTTCCTGTAATTGACATATGATAATGATTGCCATTGTAGCTAGATTTCATGTTTAGTGTGGTTAAACTAGCTACCATAGACTGTTAATAATATACAGTATAGGCTAGCTACACCTAACAGTTTATGCAAACTAGTTTAACATGTTGTTTTAATGGTAGTTATTACAAAATGGTAAAGAAAAATAAGGTAAACTGATTTGATATTGATAGTTCCTACTGTTTTCGCTGTATTCCTTGGAAGTGTGTTATCAACCATTTACCAATTATTTCTGCTTATGAAAGCTAAATAGGGGGTTGGTTAAAAGAAAGTTTTACCAAATTTTTCAAAGTAAATTACTGGATTACTAACATTTATAATTTATTTATGTCATTTCCGTTGAAGAAGTAGTAAAAGCGGCTATATAAACATTGAACAACCATCCCAACAGGGGACGTTTAATTTCACCTGGTTATAAGAAATTTGCCTTTAAAGCTCAAAGCAGATAAAGTTAGGTAATTACTGCCCTCATTCACATAATTGTCTGCAGGTGTGTGGAGCTAATCAATCTTCATACTTACAGTGTGTCTCACTCTCAAGGTAGCTAATTTTGACTTGAATTTCTAGCTAAATTATATGAAATTCTCATAAAACTTACACAATCATGACACACATTTTTCATTGTTCCTGTTCCGACATTGTTTTCAAACTTTCGAAGACTTCCTGTTGTTTGACTACACTTTCAGATAGTTGTAGCAATCCTGTTTATTCTCACTGGGCTTCCATTGGGATGAATACGTCAGAAGAGTTGTGAACACATATCCATTGACATATCCATATCTTTGTTTAAGAAAGAGCCAGGAGTGGTGTTTGTTAGGTGTGTAGCAGCCTTACCCCATATATCAATACCAGTGTCATTAATGTCATCACTATGATTTACTACTTCCTTCGGGCAAGGTGAGTTATTCTGCTATAATCAGTTACAAACAAGTGCTTAACGACTTGCAATCTGTGATTACAGGAAGTCAGTGGTTGAAAACTATGTCTTCCTGTTAATTATTTGTCAGTATTGAACTGTGAGACACCTCTTTTTTTCTATTTTATATTAAACCTTTTTACTATTTGATTTTTAAAGAGGGCCAATTTGGTCCACTTCCAAAAGTTTTTAAAGGCCCAGACTACAATATATGAAGTTAATTTCCCAGACTGTAGAAACTCTACTCTGACATGTAGGATTGGTGATCTGAGCATTGATGGTTTACATTTGTATTTAAGATTTTTTTTGGGGCATTTCCACCTTGCATGAAAGGGCAGTGAAAGGGGGAAGACGTGTAGGAAACCTGCCGCAGGTCGGATTCAAACCCTGGGCCTTCTCATGGGCGCGCGCTCTACCAACTGAGCCACCCAGGCGCCTTTGATGTCCTTTTAGATGATTACTTGTAATCACCAGGTCCTTACAAGAAACCAATACTTAGGAAATATACCACAGTGTAGAAATGCTCTGTTACAAGAAAACGTCCTGCATTCAAAATTATGTAAAAGTATATATATATAATTTTTTTTTTTTTAAGTATCCATCTGCAGCTTTCCACATCAACAAGGCCCGGGACCCCTATGAACTGACTCATCAATATTTGTGCAAGTGATATTGTACACATTTCTTCTAAAGGTACCAAAAGTAAAAGTACTTATTATGCAGAATGGCCAATTCCCTAATATTGTAGGTTCTATATTATGTTATTGTATGATAATTATTGATGCATTAATGTGTTCATCACTTTAAAGTTGCAGCTGGTAAATGTGGGGCTAATTTCAATGACATAATAAACCTGATAGTTTGGGAATTTCCCTCCAGGGATCCATAAAGTTTTTTCTTAACCTATAATAATACATCATAATGTATGGTTGTTTATATTTTGTGTTACCTAAATCTGTTAAATAATAAATTGCCTGATAAATGTAGTTAAGTAAAAAGTACAATATTTACCTCTGAGAAGTAGTGGAGTACAAAGTAGGAAGAAATGGAAATGCTCAAGTACCTACTGGTGCAGGATTAGCTCATAGTCACTCCTTGGTGGATTTACCGTAACAATGGCACTACCCATTCTGATTAAATGATTAAACCTGATGATATATGATAATGTAGTACAGAATGTAGATGAAATATCGACCCTGATAATTATCCATTCCTTCTAGTTTTAAGTGGTCTTCAAAGGTCCCTCTCTAAAAGAAGTGAGTGCCTGCTCAGTGATTTGAAGAGCATTGTAATAACGTTATCTGTATGCTCTCTAACCAGATATTTCAATTGGACATTAATGGGGGATACTAAAAAATACCTTACAGAAGCCATTTTCCACAGAGTCTCGTAAAGACAGCAGGGGTGCTCAGTCAGAATCGTTACGTTAGCAATCAGCATCGACCTACAGATTAGTGGACTGAATAAGACAATAGCAGGCAAGAACATTCATCTGTGATAAGTACGAGCAGATACTATAAATATTGAGTTTCTCCAGAGCACATACAAGCTCAGACAGAGGCAAACTAAGCTCTAATTGAAGCCAAAGGCTAGACTATGAAATATCTAGAGACATGCAAAATTGCAGTTGCAGATTTGTTGCATACAATCTGACAGTTTGAAAGGATTTAATGGGAAAACTGAGACCACCCAATTACACATGTGCAGGACTGATTTGATAAATTGCTTTAGAGGATCAATATGCCCTGGCTTCCTGTCAGGGGTGTGAGATTCCTTCTTTTAATTCAAACAAACCGGAGGCGCCCGGATAGCTCAGCTGGTAGAGCAGGTGCCCATATAGAGAGGTTGGAAGTACTCAGACCTTTTACTTAAAGGACCAGTGTGTAGGATTTAATGTCAGACTGAGTGGGCTGCCAGCTGGACCAGCACCCTGAGCAGTTTGCGGGTTTGGTGCCTTGCTAAAGAGCACCTGGCAGTGCCGAAGAGGTGAAGTGGCATCTGTCCAGCTACCAATCCACACTCCATACTTTGGTCCATACACAAACTTGAACCAGCGACCCTCCAGTTCCAAACCAAACTCTCGACAGACTGCGCTACTACCACCCCCATTTAGGGCTACCTTTGACAAGAAATATTCAGAACTACTGTATGTTTTCATTAGTGTATAATCACCTTAACTCAACCACGTTTATGTTGGCCTAAAATGGGCCCTTCGTATCTACTTAGGGAGCTGGTCTTCTTCCAGGGACCCCACCATGTTGCACCATTTCTACAGTAGCCCAGAATGGACACACAAAAAACTGGCTCTATAGAGGGCCTTCCGCGTTTTTACATTACTTGAAGGTTTGGAACATTTGGAAAGGGAGGGGTGAGGGAAGGGGTATTCAGTTGGTTGCGATCTGCAACTTCACCGCTAGATAACACCTAGTCCTACACACTGCACCTTTAAGTAAAAGTAGCAACACCCTAGTGTAGAAATACTCCGATACAAATAAATGTACTTTGCTGATAACAGAGTAAAATAATTATTAGTAGTATTGGTATCAAAATATACTTAAGGTACTAGTACTCACTGTGCAGAATGGATTTTAGGACAGTGGTCTACAGTGGAGCTGGCTCATTTGGGACTGTCAGGCTCTCTGATAGGCACGCACCGTCTACAGCTCAAACGAGCACACAAGACCGTCTCAGGAAAAATGCTGTCCTCTAGATTTTCATACAAACAAATACAAATCTAGGAAAGTAAATGCATTTTGAATCACTTCCTAAAACCTGTCTTTTTAAGAAAGTTCTATCTGTTATCTATCTTATTTTATGTTTGGGTATTCTATTCTATTTCATTCATTGTGCCAAATTGTTTTATCTTGTTTCTCCACTTTGCAACTCCATTTAAAAAAAAGTGCATTATAAAAAAAATCTTATTTTGTCCGTTTCCAAAGTCAAGAATGAACGGTCAAGCTCGATATCTGGATGGATAGAGATGGATACCACAGAAATGACTGTCAGCAGATGTTTTGTATCTTTGCTTATATCGACCTATGACTGACGTTTGTATCAAGACAAGCTACTAATGAACATAAAATAAACACATTGACAAAATAACTGGACATGAAAGCAGAACACATTTTTGATTGTTTTTTTACGTTCGCTTACAAAGCATGGCTGCGTTTGTGCTTTAATCTTTTCTTTTTTTTTTTAATACTGATAATTTTTTAGGTTCAAAACATATGAAGCCATTAGGAATAAATTTTGCATATACCCTGTTTGCATACCTTTGTGAATAAGAAAACACCTTTCACCTCTGTGCACAGACACCAAAAGAAGAGGGAAAATCAATTATCTTTTTTAATTACATTATCTAAGCATAGATGCATTACTTGTGAAAAAGGTAGAAAAAACAGCAAGTCTTTCTCAATAAGTTAAACCTCTCTGGCCTGAAGAGTAGGGCCGGCTCACAAAACAGAAGATTTCCCGTAAAGCATTCAAATTCATTGAAACAAAAGACAAGGAGTTAACTCGTGTCACTGAAATAAAAGTGCGTCCCCTTGTTGAATTTAACTTGTTAAAAAACAAAACAAAACAAAAACATAGACGATGCAAGTGGCTTATGTTACAGTCCTTCGACCCTTTTTTCCACAGGGATCTGCAAGCGTTTTTCATGAAACTTCACAAGTTCCATCGTTTGATCGACAAACAATAAGCGGAGTTATAGTTGGTACAAAAAATTATAATAACAATAACAATAATTACAATGACAGTAATAACGAGAGATGTAAGTAATAAACACAGTCCTGTACAGTCAGGCTCATCTTCTGATTGGCCGCAGCCAAACTGATCAATTATGGATTGGTCTTCAGCAGCGTGACAGACCCGTACTGACTCCGGGAAGGTGGCCCAGGCTGTCGTCTCCTCCGCTGCCCTCCACTACGGTTTGTTGGAAAACGCCTTTCCGTCTCATGTCACCCTCCGCTGCGGAAAAAGACACAAAGCAAAGGGAAGTTTGAGCGGTTCTCTTGTTGTCACAGTTTAACGTTCGAGTTTCCTTGGCTGGCAATGTAATCAGTATGACCACAGTTACACTATTAAACAATAGCTTGTAATATACTGTATACAACTCATTTATCTACCATAATTCATTAAAAAAAACCACTTCACATGATGTGTGTCAAAATGTGAAATGGACTGACATAAACAATTGCAATGAAGTCTTTAAAAAAGATATTTTTGGGGCATTTAATCAATTAGATTACTCGCTACTGAAAAAAGTAACGCCGTTATTTTATAACGCCGTCATTCCCATCACTGATAATGACTAGAATCAATTATTTCCTCATGAACACACACCAGAGAGGATAGTTATACCCACAAGGAACAATAAGTAAAAAGATAAAGTCTATTATAAATAGTGCTGTCAAACTATTAAAATATTTAATCGCGATTAATTGCTTTAATATCATTGTTAACTCGCAACTAATCGCACATTTTATCTATTCTAAATGTCCCTTGATTTCTTTTTGTACCCTTATTTTTTTTCCTGTGTGCTTGGCTGTCAAGTGGTATTTCAGACTGGACGTGCTGTGATGATATCTTAGTTAACAACAACAACAACAACAACAACAACCACACACAGATCACTTTGGTCTTGTCAATGGAACATTTGGCAACTTTTAAAATGTAAACTTTCCATTCAGAATCTTATCAGCGTCCATTTTGGCGTCTCGCGCTCGCCATCCACTCAAAACATAACGTTACTACTCTTAGGCCGACACGTAAGCCCAAACGGCGTGTGTGTGGCGTGCCTGTTTTGTTTCCGGTCTGGCTAAATCTGGTGTGGTGTTGTAGTTTTTCTAAACGTGACTAGTTGTTGCAACAGCATGTGAAAAAACTACTAAGTTTGCTAGGCCAAAAAGAACCATTAACTTCCCGATAAAAAAAATTGAAATTAAAATGGGTTTGCGTTAACGCCGTTAATAACGCGTTTAACTGACAGCACTAGTTATAAAGTGAAAAACTAAAGTGTGTGTCATACCTGACAAGCAGTCTTATATGGATCTTTTAAAAAAAAAAAAAGATAGGATTAAAACTACAAAACCTTAGAGAAGCCAGAGATTTACAGAGCTAGGGGGAAAAAGAAAAACTCACGTAACTGCGGTTCGTACAGGGGTTTGTTCCCACAAGTGATCAGTCTAGCTCGTGACCTCGTCCGCAGGGAGACCGAGGGCCCGGCTTCGCCCCAGCGTTTTGGCCATGATGTCCCACTGGGGACCCAGGACTTTGGATTTAAGCCTGTAGGGGAGGAAGAAGAATTTGGGTCAGACCCCAGAGAAGAGAGAGAGAGAGAGAGAAAGAGAGAGATAGAGAAGAGAGAGAGAAGGCGAGAGAAAGAGAGAGAAGAAGACACCCCCACCAAAACACACACACACACACACACACACACACACCACACACACACCACACACACACACACACACACACCACACACACTATTCTGCCCCTGGGGGCTCCATAAGTACTAATTTCTCATGAATAGACATTTTTTTGTTTTTTTTTTGTGGTTTTCTTTTTTTAATTTTTGACCACTCTGACCAGAAAAATTTGCAGCGGATCTTTATTAGTATTAATTACCAGGTTGACAATCTGACAAAGCTATATTTCTAATAAATTTGGCATTCAGCCTGCAAAGCATGTTTAAGAACAACCACAGAAGATGAAGCAACACTATTTTACACCATGTGCTTTGCTACACCTGTGGGGTCTGGCGAATAATTAAAACAGCTCCATAACATGATGACATAGACCGAAAAACAAAGTAAGACATTAAGTTTGAAATTATTTCAAACATGACGCCTATTAGTAAACATCTGCGTTACTAGCTTCTTCTTCTTCTTCTTGGCTAGCCGTTTCCCCGTTTTCAGTCTTTATGCTAAGCTAAACACCTTCTGGTTTTAATCTCCATGCTTTAAAAACAAACTAGGTTTCTATCCTCTCTCAACAAGAAAGAGAATAACATTTTTCCAAAAAACTATTATTTAAGGTGTAATAAAGACCAATTTGAATTATATGGAAACAACAACGTCTAAAATAAAACAAGTATTGCAAAGATCCTTATAATTACCAATAAAAAAAATAAGCATAAGGTTGCTTGTGGAAACTATGCCTGTCTTCTGACAAATGACACATGTTATGAATGAGTAAGTTGATAAATTGGTGGTACAAAATGGAAAAAATGAAACCTAATCCCCAGTACTTGATCCTGGCTGCTTTCCAACCCCAATCTCCCCCTGGGGTGTTATCCCAGCCTGGGCCTGAGGTGGGCTCACAGACCAGTGGAGAAGCTCTCCCTCAGGATACACTTACCAAGCCCCCCCCCCTCCTCCTCCTCCTCCTCATTGCTGTTACCATGACAACATAGACTGTAGCCTCCGGCTAAAGCAGCAAGGCCGATTTGATCCTCTCGCAATCTCTCTCTCCCTCCGTCTTTCTCTGGCATACTCTCACTCTCTTGATCTCTCAGTCTGTCTCTTCCCCTCTCTCATTGCACAGGGGAGAGAGGAAAGTGGGACATAACCCAAAAAAATAAGAGCCCCTCACAAACTCTTAACCCTTGGGGTGTGTTGTAGCCGCTGAGCTGTGGAGCTCAGATATGCCTTTACCTTCTCCATAAAATATTATAAATAACCAATGTTTGGCAAAGGTATCCAAAGCTTTAACATGTATGTGTAATGTAATACTCTTTTAAATTGTGTTAGTACAGTTATAATAATTAGAATTAGGCTGGAATGACACAAATATGCCATGAAAAAAACATTAAGATTTGTTTCAAAGCTGATGATGACAGCATTGTTCCACTCCAATATTTTCATATATATATTATAATATATATATATAATATATATATATATATATATATATATATATTAACAGCTACCTTTAGAGTTAAATGTGCACATAAAAACACAAAAGAAACCTAAAGTTTCAAGTCATTTCCTTCATAATATCATATCTCAATAAAAATATCCCATTAACCCAACCAAATAATTAGTAATTTAGATGAGATGTGAGAATGACTACAGCAGGGATTTAGATCATATCAGATATTTTAAAGTGTGCAAATTTTCTTTAATAACTCCTTGTGGAAGCTAAAAATTGGAACATGTACCAAGGATAAGAGATATTAACAGCCAAAGAATTGCTCTATTACGGTATCGTGATGCAAAAATAATGATGAAATTGAAATACTTTGAGGCTGAGAAAACAACAAACACACATACGGTATACTGTCCTCTCTCCGCTCACTCACCATCCAGTCCGTTGTGCTGCTCATAGCTGCGCTTGCCCAGGATGGTGGGGGAGCCATTGTTGAGGATGGGAGAGGATTTTATGGGCGTCAGGCTGCCTGTAGAGATGGACGCTCCACGAGCCGGGGGGTCGGGTTTGGCTGGACGGGGATGTGCTTCTGTAGATGACAAAGGGAGAGAAGACGAAACATGAAGGGAGGTGGAGGAAAGGGTCAGTAAGTAGTTGTTTTAGATAAGAAGGGAGGACAACAAGGAGCAACGGAGGATTACAAGACTACAATGAATTATGTAACCGTAAGTGACCAAATATTTTCAAATTGCTAACTTTCTTGGTTGGTATTAATTTTGACGTACTCTCAGGGATTCAAAGTAACAAAAATGTGGTTGCACTTTCATACATATTTACAAAAACACGGTAAGGCGACCGTGGCTTTAATCCTTTGAGAAGAACAAAATGATATTCTTTTCTCTGAATCAATCTGAGTTCATTCAAGGAAGACCATGTTAACAATATCAAACCAACCAAAGTAAAACAAGACTAGGAGTCCACAGCTATGCTAGCAGCTCTGTGAGGCTGTTCCTACGCACAGTTGTGCTCTGAGCTGAAGGCTAACGTTGCTAACACGCTAAATAACAATCGTATCATGCTGATGTTTTAAGACCTGATGCCTGCGCTAGATAAAACATTAAGGGATCAGCAAAGATATTACAATTCATCCTAGGGGGGGATTAATATCTGTACCAAAGTTCAATGCAATCCATCCAGTAGTGGTTAAGATATTTCACTCAAAACCACAAATGTCGGCCTCATTAAGGCGCTAGAAGAAAAGACAGAAGATCACCAAATTCAGTAGGCCTCATCCTCTGAGGGCAGTGAATGTCTGTACCAAGGCAATCCAGCCAACCATTGAGACATTTCAGTCTGGAACAAAGTGGTGGTGACATTGAGCCCGTAAAGCCACGTGTAAAGCGTGTCTAAAAAGCAACCAACTTAAAACTGACTGAAAATAAAAACTCAAAACGTAAGAGATGCAGTGGGCGACCAGCATCTTCTTACCTAAATACCGAACCACAGACTCCAGAGGTTTACGTTCCACAGGTTTCAGTGGCGAAGGCTTTTTTGGCCCATCTGGCAACCGCAGCGCACCTGCAGAAATTCATTGTAGAAATACAGTAAATAAAAACTTAATGCAACCCAGTCCACCTGTGAGGACAAAGAAGAGGCGCTTACACTCTGCCTTGATGGCTGCTGTGTTGACAGGGAGGTAGGGGTGCCTGGCCAGATATCGTGGCCTGATGATGTCCTTGCAGATGCGACGTGCCACCTGCGTCAGAATGGTGGTCTGCAAGAAGAAAGCCTGTCGCGTCTTCACTGCGAATTTGGGGCTGCCGCTGTGTCGTGGGGGCAGGCCGTGGGGGCTCTGGAGGTACAAACAAACCATACAAACGGTTAGATACCATTTTAAGGTATTTTATTGTGTTGCCTATAGTGCTTTTACTGTGACGGGGGAAAACGGAAGTGGATAAAGAGTTGTAATGACTGGCCATTGACTGTGTTGTGGGTTAATGGAGTGAGCCGTGCAGTCGTTATTGTTCTGGCATTGGAAGCCCGCGTTTCTTTATTTTATAGTCAAACCTGAGTCTGGGCAACATAATGAACCATCTGTGGCACCGTAAATGTTCAGCAGTGTGTTTGTGCCCTTGATCTGACGAACACTGACGGACCGGGGACAGGTCATTTCATCAGCCGACTGATGGCAACGACAACCTTTGGAGTAAATCGATGGATTTAATCACGTATTGATACTAGTTGGCAAAATGGAGCTGACTGGAATGCTTCCCAAAATGCACCATCCATTTAAACACACTGGCCTAGTTAATGCAGGCTACCAAAGTCACTTCGTAGCTAATATTTTACTTGAAAATAAGCAAGCAGCCCTAAATAAAAGCTTGGTTTAACTCGCGTGAGGACAAGAAGAAGATTTTCTCTGGA
Organism: Etheostoma spectabile; assembly: GCF_008692095.1. NCBI lineage: Eukaryota > Metazoa > Chordata > Actinopteri > Perciformes > Percidae > Etheostoma > Etheostoma spectabile. Next base: position 2,750,890 of record NC_045752.1, read on the forward strand.
AGATAAATTATTCCTTTAAGGGGAGGGTAAGGCTTTAGGCAAACAGAAAGACTGTTGTTTGGGGTTTGCAGAATAAACTAGTGAAGATGTGTGTTTGTGTTAGTTTGTACCATGCTGATGCGGTTAGGTCCAGGCCTCTCTCCATCCAGTCTTGTGGGCATCTTCAGTCCTCCGTACTTCTTCCAGTAGGTCCAGCATGAAGCGCACAGGCGACACTGCATGTTGGGAGGTCCCCACGAGTACCACTGGTAGGAGCTGCTGGCTACACACATGGGCACACACACACACACACACACACACGCAAACAAAAGAAAGGATTATATAGTAGTGCAGTGTGACAGCAACACACACCTACAGATATGGACCGTGCCCACAACAGCTCATGAGCCATACATAATCATGAACACGTGCAGGCAAGCGAATGCACAACATTTAATCACTCATCACTGAATTAACTACAACCATTTAAATAACTCAAATAATGCTCTGCTGCAGGGCACGTCATACAATTCTCTCTCTCATCTCCACTTTGTAAATCTAGTATCAAATGTGTGCCTCATACAGAGAGTGTGACGTCGATAAATCGTCGTAAATGTAAATGAATGCTTTGGTTTAAATGAATGGTCATTTCTAACGCTATTGAAAACAGTAGAAAGGAAGTAAGCTCATCCTCCATCAATCACAGACTGGTACAAGGCCCTGACTACAGTTGCTGCATACAAATAAGTATCCTTCATCCTGCTGGACAGGTTAGATTGGCACTACTCTAAACAGCAAATCATGAAGTACAGGCTCAGCCCCATCTTCCTACACAGTACAAAAGCGCTCTGTTTCACATGTGTAGCGCCGCCTCCTCCATAGGTTTTATTTTAAATTTATTTATTTTTTCTTATCTTTATTTTATCTGTATTTTTTTCATGTTGTTGTTACAGTGGTCTCGTCTGGTGTCTATGTGGGCATATATTGTGTATGCATGCACAGGGCATGAGTTGCCCTTTGATTGTCTAGTTGTGTGAGGAATATTTTCATGATCCTTAGTTGTCAGTGGTAACTTGAACTACTGTTTAAACCAATCAAAATTTCCAATCAAAAAAAAAATAGAAAACAGGAGGTTTTCATTAGGATTTACTGAAGAGTGCTTGAAATATTTTTGTTTGATGTTAAGTTATACGAAATCACAAACTCTAAAATCAAGCCTTTAACAGCACCATATCATCAAATTAAAAACGGATACTTTAAAGTACGTCCACATTAAGCCGGTTAACTTGGCCTTGCTTGCCCAGTAAAGCAGCAATTTTCTCATCAAACTGACCATGACGGTTTCCTGAGCGGATACATTTTAAAAGGCCGGCTTGGTGTTTTAGTGTATTAGAAAATTAAAGAGGACAACCTCTTGTAGCCTCTAACTTGCGCTGACATTTTAAATGTCAATAAAGCCGATTATACAGCACAAACAAAGTCATTAACCTGTATTAATGTTATGTCGGGAGCCGAGTGCATTTTAAGCACTTAGATTGCGCCTTTGAGTGAATAAGACAAAGCTTGTGAATTATAAAATGCATCTGTAAACTGATTCTCATGAAGGCTTTTTAAAACTACACAACTTTTTAGGGTTGTTTTCCACTCAAGGTATGCAACAGCCTCTCTAAATACAATTGCACCTGTGAATGCGAAATAAATTATCCTAAATTCATTATGTTCAATTTAGCAAGACTTATTAGAAGCCTTTGAAATTTGGTCAATACTTGTGCTTTTGTTTTGCTTTCAAGAAGCGAAAGAAACAGCAGCTGTTGCAGTCCAATGACAGCAGTGTGAGACATGTAAATGACTTACTGTAGCAGCTTTCACAGGCTCTACCGAGGCCGGGGGTCTGCGCTGAGCCTGGAGGGCCGGGGGCTCCTGGGACCCCTTGGACACCTGGGACCCCTTGGACACCTGGGACCCCTTGGACACCTGGGACCCCTTGGACACCTGGATCCCTTGGACACCTGGAATCCCTTGGACACCTGGAATCCCTTGGACACCTGGGACCCCCGGGACCCCTGCAACCGCCGCTCCATTCACCAGAGCTGGTTTTACATTGTTACTCAGCTGGTTGGGGTTTGGCTTGTTACTGGAGGGGGCACAGTAACAAGGAGAGGGTCAGACCAGCATAGATAATACAGGCCAAAGAGAGTAGATAACATTCATCAGACTGCTGCCAGAGACAGCAGTTCTACTGATACTGTACTAAGAGCTGTCATGAAAACAAATACAAGGGGAAGAAGGGTCCCTGCTCTGACAACAGCAGCCGATCCAGGACAGATGTAAAATACTACACGTTGCTGCAGAGGGCCAGAACAACTCTAAACGTTTCTTGATAACTCCACGTATTCAGATGAAGGAGTTGCACACATGAGCTCTGATGAATTAACCACACAGAAACTTGCACCGAGGGACTCACTAGTTGGGGATGTAGACCTGCTTCAACTTGCTTTCTGCCTCGGCTGCTTTTAACCGTTTCTGGAGAAGAGATAGAGGTCGAGGAGGAGGGAGAGAGTAGAGAAAGAATGGTGGGATAAGAGAGGTTGGCTCCAACAACACCCCATACCAAATTGAATTGATTTTAAGACAGAGTATGGATTTCTGAATGAAACTGACTTATTTATGATTATTTTTGTTATACGTTTTAATTTGGAGCCACTCTGATGCCAGAATCCAGAGGTATGCCAAAACAATAAAATCAAACTGACAAGAGGCCAAACTGAGAATAAGTGAACATAGTTAGGATCCTTTTGGGCCTGAAATAGGGCCAAAAAAAGGACAAGAAACTGTAAAAGAAATAAAGATGAACAATGTTCCTTTTTCACTTGGTATGCAAATCAGATGCAAACAAAAAAGATAAAGAATAATAAAAATACAGTTAGTTATATATTTCTTAATCCCTAAGATATAATAAATGTTTTACCTGCTGTACATATCTGTCTGTGGTCTTCCACATGTAGTAATACTCAATAATACTTGTCAGGGACTTCCAGGGCAGCTGGAGAAAAAGAGCAGGCACAGTGTAATCATTATTTCAGTGTCGTCATTAATAAAATGGGGAGAGCAGACCGACAAAGACGTGAATTATTTTCTACACACCCTTGATTGTCAAAGGACACCTTTTAGCAGTGGAGTTAGCACTCCCACACAAATATCCACATGTCTTTAGCCCACGGAATATACTCATCTGTCACAAAAACACCATTTACTATGAAGAGAATTAAAACTAAATAAATTAAAACTGGCCACAGAATCCATCTGAACCCACTGAAGTTGCACTGTATGAGAAATTGGAAAGGAAAATGAGCTGTCAAGTAGAGGGCCCATCCACAGTGATGGTGTAGCCCTGTTGTGTGAGAGAAGGCTTGGCTGGAAACCTAAGGGAGCAGCACTGGCAGCGGCCAGCCACCAGGTGGTGGAGTGATGCACACAGTGAGAGCTCGGCACAATGTGGATTAATAAAGCCCCCAAACGGCAGCCCTTCTCAAAAGATATTGCTGTGGAAAGTTTCTGTGGAGAAATGGTCATTGTGCTTAGCTTTAACGTTTTCACTCAACACTATGGGCTGGCTGCAATCTCAGCGCACAAGACTACTCTTGTGCTTGAAAGTTGTTCTGTTGAACGACGGCTAAATAACTAAATGTCCAGAAGAAGTTCAATTCTAATTCTAATGTGGTTTCTACACTCTAATCAGTACTATTGGGCATCCCCACATGCAGGCTGGTGAGCAGCACACCAAGTGCTTCCATTACACTATTTAAAAAAAGATCCTAACCACACAGAGATATGATGTATAAATACATCCATGATGACGCCGCGCCACAACTAAAAGGAGTGGTTGGACATTTTGGAAATTATGTTTGTTCATGTTCTTGCAGAGATCAATCACTCATGTCCGTTTCCATTAATACACTTCATCTGTTTCAATTGAAATGTCAAAAATAGGGATAATTTAAGGTGTAAGAAAATGCATTTTAATACTTTTCCACCCCAGATTTGCCTCAAAAACATTTAGCGTCACAATCATGTGATGTATCAGCCCCAGCTGTAGGATGTGGTTGAGGAAATACCACTACCAGCATCTCTAAAGCTCACCAATTTAAGGACCCCCTCAAAAACGAGATGTCACATCTCAAGGGATTATTCCTAAGAAAGAATTTCAATTAAGATGTTATACATTGTTTGTTTCATCCCTACAAAACCAAACTGTACAGTCGACTTATTATACAGTTTGGTTATACAGACACAGTTTGACTTCTTTTTGTCCCCTCTTAATGCTAAACTAAGCTAACATCTACTGGTCGCAGTTTCAGATTTTTTCCCCCCAAATACTACTCCATGACATTTGTTTTTTGTTGGTTTGCTACTCACAAAATCCTGTTGGATGTCGGTGAAGTCTTTGCCGTATTTCTCTAGCGCCTCCTCGAACAGGTTGGCCTCTGAGGCGCTCCACTCCTCCATTTCATCCCTGCAGAGGACGGGCCCGCCCTGAGGCACCAGCGCTGTGATGGCTCGAGTCATATCATAGCCCGTGGCATGGAGGGTGTCCATGGCGTGAAACTAAACAGGAAACAACGACGTTAGTCTCAGGACTTGTTATTGTTGTTTGAACCACTTCTGCAATGATGTTATTATTTATGTAACAAGAACCAACCGATTATGTTGGTTCTTGTTGGGAGGAATGTGACTTGTATGATTTGTTTATTCCAGGGAGTTAATATGCAGGCCCTTGTTCAAGGCACTGTGTGTGGCTAGTAGGCCTCTCATCTATGTTTTAAATATGAGGACAAGATCTAGGGCAGAGTAGACCCAAACCAGGCGTCTTGGGCCCAGTGTTCGTCAAGGCCTGTGTGTGGTTATCCTTAACAATCACTAACAGACTAGTCTCGCATTGCCTGGCTCTACCATACACACATTCCAGGATAGGAGGGGAAAAAAACACTCTGGGGTTGTTTGCATTTCTTTAAACCAATCACAATGATCCTGGGTGGCGCTTAGCTCCGAACACAGCGATGGTGGCTCTGCAAAATAGTCTCGGGAAGGAGCTTGTTTTGGTGGAACATTTGAACCCCTCAAAAGAAAACACCACATATAATATTAAATCAAGTTAACTGATCACACAATACAGTAACGTGAGCTATTTAAATGAGCTGGATACATGGTTAAAATGTAATTTGCTCTTGTCAGTGCCTCGCCTGCGTGATGTTACTTAATCCACAGCCTTTCCCACCAATCGGTTGCAAAATGCCCAGAGTTAGATAGTAAATGCCGTAAACATATTCTTTGTAAATCTTTACAATGAGTCCCTGAATTAACTTAAAAGCTCCAGACTACTAATAGACACACAATCATGCATGTACACATGCACACAACATTCATTGATCAATTCAACTGCCACACTTTCCACCCCGGGTGTGATGCTGATTTAACCCAGGGCTGTTTTCATGTGTGTATGTATGAGAATCTCACCAAGGTGATGTCTCTGGAAGCTGCAGCAGCACTCATGTGCAGGCTGGGCTGCCGGACAGAACTACTGCAGTCCAAGGCTCTGGCAAAGGTGCCTACTGACCTTAGGGACACAAAATATAAAGAACACTGTATATATAGAGAGACGAGTAATACACTTTCAGGTTTACTTTCACCATCTAGATTTGGTGGTTCATTTACAGTTCTTTTTCTAGAGCATTTATGCACAAAACAAACCCAGTGCTTCCTGATAAAATATTCAGTGTTGCAGTGTTGCAGAGCCAATGATACAACTCTAGCCAATTTGATTTGAAAAACCTAAAACTTGGGCGCCTGGGTAGCTCACTTAGTACAGAGTGTGCCCATATAGAGGCACAGTCCTTGACGCACCGGCAGTGGGTTCCATTATGACCTGCGGCCCTTTGCTGCACGTCATTCCCCTCTCTCTCCCTTTCATGTCTAAAGCTATCCTATCTAATAAAAAACATACCCCCCCCCAAAAAAAATTAAGTTTATCAAATTAATCTTAATGCAGCGACACCACTCCTATAACTTCAAAATAAAGCAAGAACCAAGAGACAGCTTAGCACAAAGACTGGAAGCAGGGAAACAGCTAGGAAGCAATATGCGTGACATTTTCTTCTTTTTCATTACTTGGATGCTTTTGCACTTCTGTGTTGACTTACCGAGCTACTACTAAGAACTGGTCAATCTGTTTCTCCGTCAGTGAGCTGTTGGGGTCCCAGATCTTCTCCTCTAGTTTCTCCAAGTCTCTGTCATCATCCTCGCCTACACAGACCCAGAAGACGCACACATACAGACACAGTTGGTCCTACGCTGTTCAAGGCCACTACGGCCTCTTATTAACCACATTTGTAAATCCCACAATCAAATCAGATTTTCTTCCTGGTTTAACCTTCATTTAAATGACTACCTCATGCAAAGTTCTAATGAAACCCACAGTTTTAAATAGGTGGGTTCTGTCAAGCAGCCAGCATGCAAGCCAACAAGCCAGCCTGCCTGAGCTTCTAACACATGTAACAGAATTTCATTAACATGGGTTCAATTAGAAAGCTTAGTGTTCCCATGATGCCTAATTGCAAACTCAGAGGTTTTCCCATCTGCTAATAATAGAAAAACACACTTTTAGGCAAAACACTGAAACCTAAATCGGGCAGAAAAATAGTCACATTTAAAAAATTAAAAAAATAAAATTGAATATCTGTACACAACAATGGCACAAAGTGTCTGGAAAATGTCTTTCAGACTTGGTTAAATTAAGGTAATAATAGATCTTTATATCAGAATCAGAATCAGCTTTATTCGCCAGGTATGAGGACACATACGAGGAATTTGTCTTTTGGATATGATAGACAACTTGCAAAGATAAACAAAAACTTGTCTGTGTAAGGTATAATGTCTAACCTGACATTAACAGAGTTTAAAACGGCCACATTGGCGTAAGTTGCTTCAAGCAGCGAGCGGTTGCTGCCACCGCCTCCGTTGTTTTCAATGGAACGGTTTGCAGCGGCTTATGAATGTGCACGATTATCTGCCGCTGCCTATAATGCAGTTTCTGATGGTTCAACTTGCTGCCTTGTGACCATGGCAACCATTGAAACTATGACGAGGGAAACGATATATGAGCTGATTTTACTGAGTCCAAGTTCCCTGAATGATGCACATCATCAGCAGAGAACGGACGGACTAATAAAGAGAAAGGGTATCAGCGTTAAAAGGCTGAGTATCCAGTCGGGGACATTAAACAACATTTATGACACTAATTAGCAAATCTTGCTATATTAATTGCATAATATTAAGCATGTCCTATATTTTAAGCCACAACCCGCTCTATTTACCTGCGGGATGAGATTACGGGTGCAGGATAGCAGCAGCATGTGGTGTACAGGCTGGTAGGATCGGAGGTAGCCAGTGGCGGCCACTTAAAGTTCATGAAATGTTCCTGACAATTGAGCAGTTACAAAAACATGAAAAGTTAAGCGGTTCATTATGGCTCAGACTGCCAAATTAATGCAGAAAAATTGCTAAAAAAAGAAAAAATGAAATCAGTATACAGGAGGGTAAAATAGACCCCTGCAGTAAAACGTTAATGTGCTACTCTGTGAATAAGCTTCTCTGGAAAACTGTCAATTCAAAAACGCCCAAGATTTAAGTTCAAGTGTGACGTACCTTCTTTCAGGAGGTCGGTGATGTCGGCCTGGTACTTGTTCCCAACGCGGATCTCTCCCTTATCAGCCAGCAGAGTCTTCTGTTGAGGGTCATACACCAGCGAGTAGAAGAAGGCATCCTGGGAAATACAGTTGGCAGGAAGGCGTGAGGATGGTATGAAAGGAACAGGAAGCGAGACGGGCAAACGAAGAGGCGCGAGAGAGGAGTGTATCTGTCAATGTGTGTGTGTGTGTGTGTGTGTGTGTGTGTGTGTGGTGTGTGTAAGTCTTCCCCTCTGCTAGTCTCTCGTCTCCTCATTACGGTATGTGAAAAGAACATTCTGGGTCAACATGATGAATAATTCATCTGGAACCAAGAATCTTTTACACACACTCTCTCTCTCTCTCTCTCTCTCTCTCTCAGATCATCCTGAAATCTAACACACCTAATCACAGTTTAAAAGACCCCGTCGTGTAATTTTAGCATAAGGAGCTGGGGCTACGTACCTCTCGGTCTATATAAGACTTCAGCGCTTCGGTCTCGTTCAGCAAAGTGACACAGCACTTCCCCCTGGAGTCCAGAAAGGGATGTAAGGAGAGGAAGAGAAGAAGGGAAAAGCAGGACAGAGAAAGACAGGAGGGAGAAGAAAGAGTGAATAGTTAACATTAGGGGTGCAGCAAAAGGTTTTTTTCCCCTCCATTGTCGATTAATCTGTTGATATTTTCTAGATTAAATCGATAGGATGTCACAAAATGGTAAAAAAAGAAAGTCGATCAGCATTTCCTAAAGCCCAAGATGACGTCCTCAAATGTATTGTCCTGTCCACAACTCAAACAATATTTAGTTTACTGTCACAGAGCAGTGACAAAAACTAGAACATATTCCCATTTAAGAAGCTGGAATTCAGATATCGTTTCTTCCTTCTTCCCCCCCCCCCCGATTAACTGATTAATTGCTTATGAAAATTGTTGGCGATTGAATTAATGGTTAATCTTTGCAGCTCTAGTTATCATGTGAAGCACATAATAACAGACAAGACTTAAAGTCCATGGGATTACACGTTGCATAACTGCTGGTCTGACCGTCGACGGGTATACTTTAATGACGTGGGATGCATCTGAGAAACTGCAACAATGATATTGATTTGGTTCCAGCTGGCACAGCCTGTTATTTTAAGTGTGTTGATGCTGGCAGCCCTCCTCTCTGTCCCTCAACTGCTGCTGTCTGAATCCAAATTATTTACCAGCTAGGCAGCCATACCTCTGTAGCCCAAAGCAAACCCCATTCAGCGGCGGGGATAACCTCGCTGCAGCAGCACACAGGTGTTAAGTATAAAAAATAAAAATTAAAAATAAAAACCTAATCAAGTTTGAATCCTCACTAAATAAAAACGGCTCAGAGTATTTTTATTTGAGCAGATGTCAGTTTGCTCTCTTCAGACATGTCAAGTAATAAGGTGTAATGGTTAGGTGGGTTTAACCAGAGCTTACCGATGAGCAAAGGCAGTTCTATACGTAGGAACAGCTTTCTGTTGACATTTAGGGCTCAACGTGCACACTGTATGTGAGTGGATTATTTATTTTACATCTGAGTTGGTTGAAGACTGAAAGCTCACACGGCTCCGCACCATCTTTCAGTGCTAACACAACCTTGTGTGTAGCAGATAATGCGAATGAAGGAAATCAATAAATAATCACAGCGCCATCATCCTCCAAGTGAGTCAGGAAACTGCAGTTTTCACAGTCACACATGCAGAATCAAAAAGAAAAAAAGAAATTTGATTTACATATTATGAAAATAGAATGGAAGGTAATAACAAAACACCCAGAGATAATGGGTTAAGTAGTCCAATGGTTTAATTAAATCTCCAAGTTCATTAAAAACCAGTGTGATCAGAGAGGAAAGAAGCATTTGCTGCCACTGAATAATTTATGCTACCTCGAATACCCATTTTCATAGACCTGCTCCGATTAGTCGACTGAAAGAATAAATTAATCAGAAACTATTTTGATAATCGATTCATTGTTTCAGCATTGTATTCAAATGTGAGTATATGCTGCTTTACAATGTAGTCAAGTGAATCATGCTGGGTTTTGGGTTGTCGGTTAGACAAAACAAGACACTTGATGTTGTCACCCGCTTGTGCTTTAAGATATCTGTGATAAATATATCTCACTTTTTTTCTGGCTTTTTTCTAGACCAAACGTTTATTTATGAAAACAATGCGTGACCGGCTGCTTTGTAAGCACCTGTATCTGGAGATACACCAGTTATTCTTGTGTTGCATTTCTGACCAAGTAGCTGCTCAAGGAGGGTTTACTGTAACAATAAACTATGCTTGCTGTTCCGTACCACAGGTGTCCAGGATGCTACAGTATGAATCCCACTCCGCCTCTGATTGACTAGCACTGGTTTCCTTCAATGACTGGGGCTGGTTAGGTTTAGGCATGAGGAGTGAGACTGGTTAGGGTAAGAATATTAGGGTAAGCCATTTAGAGAAGGGCGGGACATGCCATCCGAGGAAAAGAAATCTCAGATCCAGGACAACAGTAAAAAAGGTATTATCCATTATTTACAAGTGAAAAGACTCTCCCAATGAAGCAAGATAATTGCACAAGTTTTTGAACAAATTGTGATTTTCAGTGCTCTGATTTGATTCATTTTGACTTGTTTTTGACCAATTCCATTTCTTATTTAAATAAAAGAAAAATTATATAAAATGGGGGGGGGGGGGGGGGGGGGGGGGGGAAGAGATATACACTACCGTTCAAAAGTTTGGGGTCACCCAAACAATTTTGTGTTTTCCTGAAAAGTCCACAACTTATTCACCACACATACGTTGTGAAATGAATAGAAAATAGAGTCAAGACATTGACAAGGTTAGAAATAATGATTTGTATTTGAAATAAGATTTTTTTTACATCAAACTTTGCTTTTGTCAAAGAATCCTCCATTTGCAGCAATTCCAGCATTGCAGACCTTTGGCATTCTAGCTGTTAATTTGTTGAGGTAATCTGGAGAAATTGCACCCACGCTTCCAGAAGCAGCTCCCACAAGTTGGATTGGTTGGATGGGCACTTCTTGCGTACCATACGGTCAAGCTGCTCCCACAACAGCTCAATGGGGTTCAGATCTGGTGACTGCGCTGGCCACTCCATTACCGATAGAATACCAGCTGCCTGCTTCTGCTCTAAATAGTTCTGCACAATTTGGAGGTGTGTTTAGGGTCATTGTCCTGTTGTAGGATGAAATTGGCTCAATCAAGCGCTGTCCACTGGGTATGGCATGGCGTTGCAAAATGGAGTGATAGCCTTCCTTATTCAGAATCCCTTTTACCCTGTACAAATCTCCCACCTACCAGCACCAAAGCAACCCCAGACCATCATATTACCTCCACCATGCTTAACAGATGGCGTCAGGCATTCTTCCAGCATCTTACATTGTTCTGCGTCTCACAAACGTTCTTCTTTGTGATCCAAACACCTCAAACTTGGATTCATCCGTCCACAACACTTTTTTCCAGTCTTCCTCTGTCCAATGTCTGTGTTCTTTGTCCACCTTAATCTTTTTCTTTTATTGGCCAGTCTCAGATATGGCTTTTCTTTGCCACTCTGCCCTGAAGCCCAGAATCCCGCAGCCCCTCTTCACTGTAGATGTTGACACTGGTGTTTTGCGGGTACTATTTAATGAAGATGCCAGTTGGGGACCTGTGAGGCGTCTGTTCTCAAACTAGAGACTCTAATGTACTTATCTTCTTGCTCAGTTGTGCAACGCGGCCTCCCACTTCTTTTCTACTCTGGTTAGAGCCTGTTTGTGCTGTCCTCTGAAGGGAGTAGTACACACCGTTGTAGGAAATCTTCAATTTCTTAGCAATGTCTCGCATGGAATAGCCTTCATTTCTAAGGACAAGAATAGACTGTCGAGTTTCAGATGAAAGTTCTCTTTTTCTGGCCATTTTGAGCGTTTAATTGACCCCACAAATGTGATGCTCCAGAAACTCAATCTGCTCAAAGGAAGGTCAGTTTGTAGCTTCTGTAACAACCTAAACTGTTTTCAGATGTGTGAACATGATTGCACAAGGGTTTTCTAATCATCAATTAGCCTTCTGAGCCAATGAGCAAACACATTGTACCATTAGAACACTGGAGTGATAGTTGCTGGAAATGGGCCTCTATACACCTATGTAGATTTGCACCAAAAACCAGACATTTGCAGCTAGAATAGTCATTTACCACATTAGCAATGTATAGAGTGTATTTCTTCAAAGTTAAGACTAGTTTAAAGTTACTTCATTGAAAAGTACAGTGCTTTTCCTTCAAAAATATGGACATTTCAATGTGACCCACAACTTTTGAACGTTAGTGTATATCTATCTATCTTCCCCCCATTTATAGAATATATATTAAAATATATATATATATATATATATATATATATATTTTTTTTTTTTAATTGTAGCCCAAAGGATTTGTATAGAGGCTTTGTTCACGGCCTGGGATAGGATTTTGCCATCAAAAAATCTCTTGGGTGAAAGAGGGAACGAGAGAATAAACAGACTGAAACAGATCATTCAGAGGAGTACTAGCAGGCTGCTGTTTCAGCAGCGTACCTGATGTGTGTGGCAGGTAAAGACTCCAGTTGGCGGGACAGGAAGAGCTCTCTGTGTCTGAGCTGGTGTTTGTGTTTCTCGGGGAGGTCCGTCATCTCTGGATTCTCCATCTCCTCCTCCAGCTCCCCTGGGTGGTAAAATGAGGGGCAAAGGTCAACATACACCCATTGGACAAAATGGAACAATGACGTCCACAGGGAGAACGGGGGGGATGCAAATGTATCGGTTGCAGCCACAAAACTGTGTCAGATGCACAACAAGGGAATATAAAGCACAAGGATGCACATTTGATGAGCTGGAACAATAAAGTCCTCAGGGTGAAGGACACTTGGGTATACATACATATATTTTACATACTTCGCACTGATTATGTCTACATGAGACCTGCGATATGAATCAAAAAACATCTGGCTACGGTTTTCTCCTCCAATTCTACATTTCCACCCCATATTACAAAAGCTATGAAATGTTTTACGGCGCTCAGGATTCTCCATCACTTTAATGCCCTCCAACTGTGTTTTCATTATACTAGTATTTGGGTAATCTCTTGTATTTCAAGCATGAAAACTACTACAAGAAGCTGAATGGGATGTTAGAAAACACCAGTGTAAAGTCTATTCTTCGAGCTATCCGCTTAAACAGCAGAAAGACACAGCACCCCAAAAATTTCCCCTGGGGGGGGGAAAAAGGTTTCCAAATTTGAAAAAATAAAGCCAGTATCTTTTCCCCCTTGGAAAAACCTTTAGGGCCTTAAAATTGCAGTTAACTAAATACAGGTTTTTCCAAAGGGGGGTGGGGTGGGTTTGAAATAAATACGCACAGTTTCGCAATTTTTCGGGGTTAACTGTATCATCCCACAGCGTCAAGTATCGATCTTTTTTATATGTGTTGGGTCAGTTTGTCTGATTGACAATCCCATCCCATAAAATTGAAGTTATGTGAACAAAGAGACATGTATCTTTTCAGATTCTTTCCAGTTTCCTTTTGGGGACATCATTTAAAATTGGAAAAAATTAGAAGTTAGAAAAAAGGTTATTTAGGAAATGCAATATATCGCAGGATATTGCAATAAGTTCTTGTTATCGTATTGTGGCATAAACATTGTGATGATATCGTATCGGGAGGCGTCTGGTGATTCCCACCCATACTTTCTACTTGATGTGTGAATTATCCAGAGTAACAGGGACACTGTTTCTGGAGAAAGATGCCCATGCTAAATATCTTTGTATGTTTTGCTGCTAGTAGAAACAAAAACAAATCCATTTTCCTCCATAGGATTAGGGCAGTTGCCAAAATCCCAAACACATCTCAAAACTTGGCCGATTAAAGCAAAGAATGGGTGAGTGGGCAAGTGTGTGTGTGTCTGTGTACTTTGGGTGAACTGACCCTTACCATTAGGCTACTACTATTAGTGATACTGTTTTGCACTTCCATAAAGTATCATCCTGACCTGTCAAACATGCACGTCTTTCAAACCGCTTACAACGCAGAAATTTTCAAGGTGTTTCCTACGACTTGAAATTCCTCCAGAGCCACAGAAAACATGAACAGTTTTCACAGGCTGAGTAGCACACCGCTTGACTAGTAAAGCAGCATTTCTCTTCAGGCTTTTGCTGCTGATTGAGCTAATTTCGCTCAAGCCAGTCTCAGCATGTACGACACCATGGCTGGAAGCGCTACAACATGAATTCTCCAAGACTTTTCTTCAATTCCAGATGTAACTTTGTGTACCCTGGTAGCTTGGATTAAAAGATCTGATGGTAAAAAAAAAACAGTCCTCGGTAATCGTCCAAGAATGGATGGATGGATGGATGGACTGTTGAAGGGCTATCAGCCCATTTGAGCAGTGTATGTGTCTGAGTCATCCTATAAGAATAGATTTAGCTGCTGCTGGTAGGCAACATCTTCGATGCACATTCGCTTCCTCACATGTGGATGAGGAGAATGGAGGAAATGAAGGTGGAGAAGAGGAAAGAGAAGGTGAGATGGACGGGGAAATAGATAAACAGAGAGACAAATAGATGAGCACAGAGGAAGCAAAGTGTGACAAAAGAGATGAAGACAGAGCGAAATAAAGACAGAGAGGAAGAGGAGCAATAAGAGAAATCAGCAGGGAGAGCGGGGGAAAGAGAGGCAAAGACACAGAGAGAAAGCCAAAGAGAGGGTTAGAGAGAGTAAGTGCAACAGAGAAAGAAGAGCAGTCGGTACGTGCTCCAATTCATTCGGAGTTTCATTAGAGGAAGCGAGACAGAAAGAGGGAGACAGAGAGCAGAACAAAAGCAATCAAGGGATTTTCAGGAGAAGATGTGTGGCAATCAATAACTACTCTTCATCAGCGAGCACTATCAGTTCCCAGGCAGAACGCAAACACACAGCACACACACACAGACACACAGCACACACAACACACACATCACACAATCACACAACACCACACACACACCCACACACACACACACACACCCACACACACAACACACACACACACCACACACACACACACACACACCACACAACACCAACACACCAACACACCAACACACACCCACCACACACACCACACACACACACACACACACACACACACACACACCACACACACCACACACACACACCCGGAATAGAAAAGAAGGTGGGAAGTTGTCATAAGGTGAGCAGAACATGAATTGTGTGACTTGACTTAAACATTTAAACATGCGTTTTGTGGAGACCTAATTCTTACATTGTGTGCACGTGCTTTACATTTACATTATGAGGTCAAGTTCCATCCAGCAGCTCATAATGAGCTTGAAACTGGTAGTGCCGGTGGCGTTTCCCCTACAAGGCACTGCATTAACATGAAAATCCACAACATAGCAAATCTGAATCAAAAGGACTGTATTAATTATTAGCCCGTGCGAAGGGGAAATAGGGATGATCACGAGCCACACACAAGACACACTGCAAAATAAAACCAACATGTGTATATTTCTTTGCACTTTTTCGACAGCAGATCAGTTGGAACAATAAATGAAAGAAAATGAACTTCAAGAAAATAAGTGACAGCAACTCTTGAGTTATCCGGGAACTGTGTTTGAAGAGAATGACAGCATAATGGCACAGACAGCTTGTTTTTTTTTTTTTTTAAATAGAGCTACACTAACCAAACTGACGGACTGATGGCAACCAGGCACATTTACAATTGTAGAGCAGACAGTTGTAATTCATAGATAACCAACAGTCATGGGTTTCTGCCAGGAAATTGGTAAGCACTGCCCACCTGACTGCAACAAATTGCGATGGCTGTTTGTTTTCACTTTTCTCAACAAGTTCTTTTTATTCTGTCCAGTCCTTGTGACTTGCTGGGCTGGAGGATACAACAACAAATGGCAGACACACACTGTTCATGCGTCATGCTCGTCACCCCTGTAAATATGTGGCGTTTGCTGTGTGATGTAGCACCTTTGCTTGTTCCACCTGAAGCTTAATATGCCTAATATTAGATTTTATAAAATAGGTAACAAGGTGTACGTTTATTCAGGCAACGCAGGGTCATCTTTAAAATAACCAAAGCAAGCCCAGAAAATATGCATGAACCTCTGAACAACAAGAGGAAGCACCCTTGCATGAAATATGACAAATGCAGACATGATAGCGTTTAAGGAAATGCATTAATGGAGCAAGGACGGGGTGTACCAGATGCTTTAAGTTTTTTGTGTGTGGTGAAATTAGCTTTTAACTGCAACTGTATGCTCATATTCATAAATGTAGACGCAGTGACGCAGCGGGACATCAGCTGACTGGCCCCCTGGCTGAGCGTCCTTGAGTAGCAACTCAACTCCCCAACCTCGGTCCTTCCTCGCCTGATCCGAGCCAATCTCCTGGCAGTGCACCCGCACCATGCTCTCTACAAATTGCCTCTCCATCTCACCTGTCCCAGCCAATTATCAATTATTGATGAATGGGTCGCCTTACGGGGCTCAGAGGCGTCTGCGAGGGAAGGGTAAGAGCAGGCCCGAAGCTCCGAAGAGGAGGTGAGGAGAGCACCGCAGGCAGTTATCACCTTAACACACTGGCTGCGCCGCTATGATACACCAAGTGTTAGCGTGGTGGTGGAGACACAGACACAACACAGCTACATGCTTCTGCTCCAAAATCATCGGTCAAAAAGAAAATAACCGTTTACTCACAATTCAGCAGGGATATCCATCAATAAAAAATAAAATCAATAAAGAAGATATCATCTGGGTGGTTTGATTGCGGTAATATTGTGACAGAAGTTAGATATTGTCTTCACTTGGTCTTAAAAGCTGCAATACAGTAAAGTAATAAAAACAATTCAGACCTTACCTAACTGTCCTGTCGATTATCAACACATTTTTCCCTTCTCAATGACCAAATTAGCAACCCCTAGAAAAAATATAATTCATGAAAATTCCTATAGTCTTACCCAAAACACTATCACATAATCAATATTGATTTTGGCAATGCTGCCCTTGCCTGGCTCCGCCCTCCTACGTACTTCCGCTCAATTTTCATTTTCCTCCAGTACTCCGTCGGGGTTTGCGGTGTATTCTTGGTTTGGGGAGTGGCTGACACAGATGACGTTGAGGTTCTGCAACCGTTGGTGAGTTCTGTACTAATGGCGGCAGAGAAAGATGAGAGCAAAGTCATTCGGTCCGTTGTGGCAAAGCTGTTGAGTATCCAGTTAAAGTTAAAGTTAAAGCCCAAGCAAGAACAATCTTTTCTGAGTTCTGTTGGTGGCCATGATGTTATGGCCCTCCTCCCCACAGGGTTTGGGAAAAGTTTGATTTTCCAGCTTGCTCCGTCAGTGGTGAAGGCGTAAGCTAAGGCTAACGCTAGCGATGCTAAGCCAACATCTCGACCAAACGTTAGCGACTGGTTATGGCAGATCCAGAGTGGCTCTGGGCCGATCCAATAGTTTTAAACTTCAACAGAGTACCGGCCTTCAAGGAAGTTAACACTTGTCAATGGAAAGTGGCCAATGAAATGATGTGATTCAGAGGGTGTCTTCAGATCTGGGGGGCTATGACATGTTTGCCCAGTCAAGGACATGGCTTTCAAAAAAGTATTTCCACCTTACACAAGTGCATTGTGAACATGTATTCCTCCATTCACACCACATTCCAAACGTAAGAACAAGAACAGCATAGTCGGTAGAAAACAAAACGCTACAACAAGACAATGTAATACTGCTGATCATTTTCCGTGCCGTGCTGTATTAGATTTGCTCTGGGACATCAACTCTATGGGACATCAACTCTATGGGACATCAACTCTAGCTGACAACATTTTATCCCTAGAGTTGTAAGGAAAGGGTAAGAACAAGAGAGTCACCGTAAGTAATAGGGCTGGGCGATAGGGAGAAAATCCGATATCAAGATGTTCTCGACAAAATACCTCAACACTGTGGCGATATTCTAGGGTTGACAATTAGTGCTTTCACAAATTATCTTCACACTTAGATTTTAGATAAATAATCATCAGTAATGTGGACATAATGTCTAAGTCCAGTAGGTTCAGAAAAGTACATCACTTTACTTTAATGCAGCCTTTAAAACCAGGAAAAGACAACACTTGTGTCATTTCACGATATTACGACATCCAAAATCTAAGACGATATCTAGTCTCATATCACGATATCGATATAATGCCCAGCCCTAGTACGTAAAGTGGCTTTTATTGAGTGAACAGATCTAGAAGTGTAAAATCTTGTACAAACAGCTAAGTCAAGTGTTTCAACATTGTCACATTGTTTGGGATTGCGTCACATTCTAAAATGGGACCTTACATTAGACCCTGCCAGGGGATAAAAATACATTTGTAATGCACTTTACATTCAAGACAAACCTCAAAGTGCTACAGGTAAGATCATAAAAGCAAGATAAAAACATTAGTTTAAAATACATATGTATAATGCAACAACATTGTTGTGCAAGGTTAAAACTCATAGGTTCTGCTAAAAAGAAATGTTTTGAGTTCTTTTTTAAACTCTATGGGTGTGGGTAAACACCCGCCATGCAGGGTCTAATGAAAAAGTCTTTTAAACTCCACGTCTTACTTTGTCGCGCAGGCTTTCCAAAATTCTACATTTATGCTCGCCAATCACAAAGTCAGACATCTTTTTTGACATCACACAGGACATTTTCCCCAGACATAAAGCTCCCTCCATATTAAACGGCTGTTTTCACATGCTGAATAGTTTTTCTCCTTTATCTGATTTGGTTGTTTAAAAATCGCTAGGATTCCTCTTTAAGTAACCAGTTACATTTCTTAAATGTCATGTACACAAGAAACAAAAGTCTGTAATTGGAGTGAGGTGGTAGGTAGTGTATGTCATGAAAACATGAGTTTAACAGTAATCAGATTGTTGCAGTGCATGTTAACATGTTATCCGATTTCTTGACTGAACCTCATTTGTCCCAGTTACCCGGTTGCTGGAGTGCACTTAAAACTTTTCAAAAAGAAAAAGTTATGAAAGTTGGCAAGTCATTAAAACAAGAGCAGAAAGGTAAACACATCCCCCAAACTGTATGGTTATATCTATATCGTCAAACATTCTGTAGTGGGGCATTTTTTAGCTAAATTTCTCTCTGATGTTAACAAAAAGGTATTTTTTTGCATAATTTACTCCTTTCCTCCCTGAAAAACAGGAAAAGTAATTACATTTTTATAATATTTAAACAAAAGCACAGAATAAGCTGAAACAACAACATGAAATCTCTGCGTATACCATAAGAAGGCACAACTGTCAACATGAGGCGAGGATGTTGCCTTCACCCTGTAATCGTTACAGCTGATAAGGACACGGTTCCTAAAGCTCTGCAGCTAAATGACAAATGGTGAAAATATTCTCTTGCTGTAGGACGTAGTTCCATCATAACATATCATCATCTCATGTCAAATATAGAGTGGCTGTGAAGCTCAAGTAGAACTACTAATGGCAGGAGTATGGCCATCCTGTGAATGAATTCACTTATAAAAAAGGTAATGAAAGCCTTGCAGAAAATGGGATGGGAAATAGGTTTATGACACACTTTAGAGCCCAAGAAAAAAGAAACCATGGCAAATATACACTGCACTTATCCCACGACCAGCTTGACTTCACTGGTTGTACCTTTGAGCATCAGTTCACTGGCAACATTGTCTATCGTTTATGGGAGCTGGGAGCCACATCTCCAAAATAGAAAATAGGTTTGAGTCATGGCAAATTCAAACGTCTGAAGGGATGGGCCAGAGAGGTTAAAAAAATGTTTGCCAAGAAAGCTGACCACTCAGGAGGCTGCTTTGCTTACAGGGGAGGGGCTAGTGCCAGAGTCGGAGGCCCCATTGAGGGAGCGCTCAGAATCTCTGCAAGCAAAATGTTTGATCAATGACTCACAGCCGACACGCATAAAGACACAGTGCTCACTCACAAATGCCATTCTCCATTGATCCATAACAGGACTGAATTTAATGTACCCCTTCAGCGATTCCTGTAACAGGGCCTGTAACGCAAGACCATCTCACACACACACGCACACACGCCCCTTGCTGAACTGCAGGCCTTTATAGGAGCAGCCTATACAAACATTACTGCTACGTGTGCCAATCCCATCATTCGATGCCACCTGGGTCTCCTACCATAGAACCCACTTTCATTGATTTGGCAACGGATGGTGCTGGTTAACTTTTCTCCCGAGTCCACTTCCAGGGAGGTTTGCTTGGCTGCAGTACCATGGGCACTAAAACTACTTGATAACATTACGCATGGTGTACGCAGGAACATCAAGGTCTCTGGAGATAGACTTTTAGCTTTGAGATCATTTATGCTTGGCTACTAACTTCTGTCTGACCGCCTCCGACAAGTCTCTGCTTTTCTTTCTTTCTCCATGCAGTGACACATTAAGCGGGTTGAATGCATGATTATTATATTGTACAACCTTGGGACTCACGTGCTTGAAGTCCAATTATTTTCTCATTATTTTCTAATTTCTAAAAAGGTGACATTAATATTGTCCAGGCCATTTTCGGATTTGTGTGTGGAACAAGCTATGATTCAGTATTTTTGCAGCTTTTTTTTGTTCCACTGCAGCCAAATTAAATGAATATGTGGATACCAAAAGATGTTTAAATTCCACAATTTTCTGGACAAAATAGTGTTTAAAAAAAGAAAGAAAAAAATGCAAGGGTTGCAATATTTTAGCCAAGACTGTATAGGTTAAGCAACAATGATTACAAGTTAAATATTCATGTTTACTTAACACTCACCATGCAACAAGAAAAAACATACAACAATAGCCAAATATCGGTTTTCTTTTTATACTTGGGTTGAGAACTTAAATCTGCAGCAGAAAAACTGAAAATCCTGCACACTAAAGTAAGGTGCAGACAAAGCAGCATATGTTTAAAATGCACACAAATGCTGCAAAAAAATTTTTTTAAATCACAGACTTTCCTAAAGGGACGCACACAGACGAACTGATGCTGTGTGGTCCAACAGAACAAACAATCCCCATCCTACCACGGATACACCGCCCAGGCCTCACACACACACACACACAAACGTAAGCTCATGCAGTCTCACAAACACATAGCACTTCAAATAGCTTGCACGCACACACGCACACACACACGCACACACGCACACCAGCCACACCCAGTAAAAGTCTAAGGGTTGGCGTTGCTAGCCAAGACTACAGGATGGCAGTGTTTCTAATGTTAGTATGACACCACTGGCATGAATGGTGCAGTGATTTAAAATCAAACTGTGCTAAAACGAACCAGCTTTTTTTAAACATTATAGCCTTATCCATTTTGTTTTCTTTTAAGTCTGTGGGTATATTAAATGTAATTTTTCTTAGAGTGTTTTTTGTCCAGATAACCTGTCATCTCAGTCCAGATGTGTCACAATGGACACAGTCACTCCGCTTCACTGTGTTCCCAACTTTTCACATCTGGTCTTTTCAAAACTCGCCATGTAACGAAGCAAAATGTCATCACTTAATACAATCATAGCTTCTAGACTGCAAAAATAGCCACCCAAACAATCCTTAGTCTTGAACTAAGTCAAGGTATACTATCCCCAAGTGGTCTGAAAACATTCTATGCCAAACACATTTTTAGTCCTATATGTGCACACGGGAGATTGAAGCACCATGAAAGGCTCCAATAGGATTCAATCAAGAACTTTTTATCTTTGCTCTCCTCTTTCTTCTATTTTTGGATGACTAACTTAACAATTACAGCCAAGATCTGCCAGGATGTGGGAGGTTGGTGGCGGTATTTTCCCATTAAGATTATACTGAAGATGGAAACCATCAGTTACCCAAGAGAAGGATGCTGCCCACAGTTGGGTCTTCATTCAAATTACATTTTTGTAAGTTTTAAAAATCCAGCTCACATTTATTTCACAGTCTACATCCTGTCTTCTAAGGCAACAAGGTTGGCATGTAGAAAATCCACCTAACAAACCACCATAACATGTTACGTACTAATATCAGATAAGATTCAAGAAAATAGACCTGGTCAAAAGAGGTGGTATCAGGTCATGTAATATTATATATATTAATTATATATATATATATATATATATATATATATATATATATATATATATAAAGTTTGGGGTCACATTGAAATGTCCTTATTTTTGAAGGAAAAGCACTGTACTTTTCAATGAAGATAACTTTAAACTAGTCTTAACTTTGAAGAAATACACTCTATACATTGCTAATGTGGTAAATGACTGTTCTAGCTGCAAATGTCTGGTTTTTAGTGCAATATCTACATAGGTGTATAGAGGCCCATTTCCAGCAACTATCACTCCAGTGTTCTAATGGTACAATGTGTTTGCTCATTGGCTCAGAAGGCTAATTGATGATTAGAAAACCCTTGTGCAATCATGTTCACACATCTGAAAACAGTTTAGGTCGTTACAGAAGCTACAAAACTGACCTTCCTTTGAGCAGATTGAGTTTCTGGAGCATCACATTTGTGGGGTCAATTAAACGCTCAAAATGGCCAGAAAAAGAGAACTTTCATCTGAAACTCGACAGTCTATTCTTGTCCTTAGAAATGAAGGCTATTCCATGCGAGACATTGCAAAGAAATTGAAGATTTCCTACAACGGTGTGTACTACTCCCTTCAGAGGACAGCACAAACAGGCTCTAACCAGAGTAGAAAAAGAAGTGGGAGGCCAAAGCTAATCACTGTCACTCTCTCTAACACACAGGCAGACACAGACAGACAGACAGACACTCTCTTCAGGCCACATAGGCTACGGCGAAAGCTCTGTGCGGAGCCGCCGCACAACCATAAATCAAGGTTTTTACTGACACATGGTTACCTGCGGCCTCTTCCACATTCTCTTTAACCACTAACCATCTTAAACTGACCATCTCAGTCCTTCTGGGCTCCCATATTTCCTGTCTCCAGCATTATTTTTTTTAAATCAATCATTGTTTTAAAGTATTTTCTCTGAAAAAACATCCTAGTGCCCATAAAATTAAAAGGCGGTTGAGGTAGAGCCCCTTCCAAGTCTGCCAGCTGTAACCCTGACTGCGGTATATGCTCAGAGCTCTGGAGAACAGCACCACATTTAAGTACACGCTACAGACACCCACGCATAAGAGAAAACACACACACACACCACACACACACACCACACACAACACACACACACACACACAAAACACACACACACACACACACACACACACCACACACACACACACACACACACCACACACACACACACACACAACACACACACACACACACACACACACACACACACCACACACACACACACACACACACACACACACAACACACCACACACCCCGTTGTTATATTGATACACCCAACAGATCGAATACCATCTGCAATTAGGGCTTTCAGAGGAGGGGCTGCTGCAGTCTGGTCGTTTCTCTCAGCTCAGTAACAGTGCACAAAAACCAATTTGATTTTGTATCACCCCTGTTGTGCAAACAAGCCTTACAGTCGAGCCACATATCAGTCAGAGTAGTATTCTCCAGTTCAGGGAAATCTTGTTCACTGTGACTAACGGCACTTTAACCGAGTGAAAATAACTGAAGAGGGTTGCTCAAAAAGAACCGTTTGAATTCATCTTTAGCGTGTGTTTTTTGTTTTTGTTTTTTGAATGCCTGGCTGCTGGGTTCAGGTCGGTCACTCACTTGCATGTTTGTCTGCCAGGGCGATGAGTGTGCTGGAGATGTCCCTGCGCCGGTAAAAACACACCACTTTGGCTTCCACGTTCCCATTGGCTGTCTGCAAACCAGAGACAATCGGCGTTACCACGGCAACAAGTGCCACACAGAGCACCCACGCACGCACGCACGCACGCACACACACACACAGATGAGAAAAAACGGCTGAAAATGAGGCTAGTTCTTAACTATGGCTGAAAACACAGTGTGATACTACAGCAATTCTCCAAAATTACAATAAGTGTTGCAGTTATCAGGACAGGGTGGTGTGTTGGGGGTTGTCTGTGCAGCACTAAGCTTTGTTTCCTCAGAGTAAAACGACATTTGTATGTTGATATGACATTTGTTTTTAATGCGGGAGCATTGCCTGAAGAGAGAAAACTGGGTAAAATAACCGCAAGGATATTGATTTGTGGCTTTTTTTACACACAAATTAAATAGAATAAAATATGAGTCAAGATATTGATAAAGTGGGATTCGTTAAAGTGTTATATTTGTATTTTATTATAGGTAGAGTATATTGGATTAGGATTATTGATAGAGAGATGGACAATAAGCAAACACAGTCAACATGTATTTCTTTACATTCTGCACACACACACTTTCTACTTTTCCAATCACAGAATAATTGAAATCCAATTTCACACATCTCTGTGTTTGACAAATGGTGCAGTAACAAGTAAAACACGCTTTACTATTATTGTTTCTGATAGCAAATTAAAACCCCTTTCTCTTGAAAAGTGAAAGAATTTTGATGAAACCCAAAAGTTATTTTTGGTTTAGATGTTGCTCTTTGGTTGCATGTCACTGAGATTTCTCAAGTACAGACGCAATTAATCTGTAGATATCAAATGAAGTGATGTCTCTTTGAGCATTGAAGTTTAAAAAGTGTAAACCTTACTCACAGGGCAAGGACAGCAGAACGTAAAGGAGGAGAATAACAGGAGAACAAGCTGAGGTTAACAGGTTTACAGTCAGCACTATGACATGAGTACGGGTGTAAAGCAAACGCATCAAGGTACAATTTAAACGTGTGGCAACCAAGCGGCAAAACGGAGAACATAAAAATGTTTATATTATTAAAGCACTAGTACATAGGCGGATTTGAGTTATTGTCACATTTCTTTTAGAATCATTAAATGATTTGTCAATTGGCAGAATAATAATAATCAGAAACTATTTTGATAACCAATGAATAATTATTCTGAGCAAAATATGCCCGTTAATGCTGCTATTTACTTCCACTTTATGGACTGAAAAGAGTAAAGAAGGAAATTATCTGCTGGCTAATCGACGATAAAAGAATCGTTAGATGTAGCCCTGGATTCTTTAACTTTTAAATAAAATAATTTGTGCATATTTTCATTTTTTTCCTTCTTAAAATTTGTGGCACGAAGTAAAAAGACATTGACTTCATTCAAATTTCATTAAATGCGTCACTTTCACGTCACCTCAGAGTAGTCAAACAGTAATTAAAGACAAGAACACAGTCAGATACATACAAATAAAGTACTCCGTCAGATCAGTCACATTCTTAATTTTCTGTGTTTTTTAAAAGTTTTGAGTCTTTCCCTTAGACGGTTCTATGCTTTCTGACTGTGCCTCGCAAACCTCATGGAAGAGAAACCTGGAGATCCCTGAGGAGCAGAGACACTGACAGTGACAGACAGCAGTAAAGGGCTCACGCTGAGCTCTGCGTCAATCACATTAAACTGCCTCCACATTATCCAGCACAGGCCCGGGACAGGGGACAGACAGCAGGCACCTGCACCTAGTCCACAGAGACGGGCCTCTTTTTCTGCTTCATAGAATGAACAATGTCTGAGATGGCAGGCAGGGATGTACCAGACAGCATCCAGGGCAACATTGTCAAGTCATCAATAACGACAATCTCACAAACTGTTGGCAGTTAAATCATTTTGTTTCTTAAGTAAATAGTGATCCGGGGGACAGTGTCCACCAGAATGTAACGTTTTCATATGACAACCAATTCAACCGAGAAATCTGTAAGGCTCCTAGTAACGATTATGTTCAGTATCGATTTAATAGGCTCTGTTTAGAAACTGTCAGAAAATAATAAAAGAAATAACACGTACAATTTCATAAAGACTAACTGGAATTGTTTCTTGCCTCAGACCAAGAGTCTGAAACCTTTACTGTAATGTTCAGCAAAGACCATTTCAGAAGCTTGGACGTAGTGATTTAGTATTTTTGCTTGAAAGATTATTATAATTAGGATTAATTGATTATCAGAATTGTCACTAATTGTGATCAACAACTCGATTAATCGGAATTCTCTCTGACAAATCAGATTGAAGAGTGGGGTTTGAAATCTGATGTCCAGCTGTCGGAACTGTGCTGCACTTAAGCACACTCACCTTGTTCAACTCCTCTATCCTCCTGATCAGCAGTGGGTTACTGGACGAGTTCTCAAAATAAACATAATCTGCAGAGGAACAGCAAGGAGGAGGAAAGAGGGAGAGGGAGGGAACAGGGGAATGGAAAGAGAAAGGAAAAGAGCAAAGAAAAAGAAGAAAAAAAACATCAGTCAGCATTTTGAGGTCATCCAAAGGTTCAGGGGGATATCCAGTTTGGACCACACTATGACAGCTTAATTAGTCGACAGGAAAGTGCAACACAGACATCCACTGAATGGGTGTTTAACTCGATTGGGTGAATTTTATACACAGCAGATCCAGCTGTAGTTGGGAGGTCTGACTGAATGAGACGCTGACGCACCGACACACAACAAATCTGGCTCTCCAAAGCTTTCCATTCAGACTGCAGCCGTGTATGTCCCAGGGGTGGGAATCACCAGACGCCTCCAGATACGATATCACCACGATACGATATTATTGAGATTTTAAACATATAGCAATATTCTGTGATATATTGCAATTTTTAACCTTTTATCCAACTTCCCTAAAAGGAAACTTTGTCAACATCTATTTTATCTATTTCTCGGTTTGTTCAAATCACTTCAATTTCATTGCTGCAAAATGGGATTGTCAAGCAGACAAACTGGCCAACACATTTATAATAAGAGATCGATACTTGGTGCCTGTGTATCGATCCATTATTGACACTGAAAATATCGCGATACTATGCCGTATTTATTTCCCCCCCAACCCTAGTATGTCCTCATGCTGTCTTTGTCTTACTGATGCTCATCTCCCCCCCATGTGTGTTGTTCTTTGCATGCACAATGTGTCTGCATTCATGTGGGTGTGTATGAGAGAGTACCCAAGCTTTACCTTACCACGCATGTGTGAATTTACTATGCATCCAAGTGTGTTTGTGTGTGTGTGTGTGTGTGTGTGTCTCCTGGCACTGCTCCAGGCCCATTGGAGGCTTAGCTCTCACCAGGATGTCCCCACAGGCCCCAATCTTGGTAGGGTGCCTG
The DNA here is from genome assembly GCF_008692095.1 of Etheostoma spectabile. Taxonomy (NCBI): domain Eukaryota; kingdom Metazoa; phylum Chordata; class Actinopteri; order Perciformes; family Percidae; genus Etheostoma; species Etheostoma spectabile. The sequence continues at coordinate 2,777,772 of NC_045752.1, forward strand.
GTCTTAGCCCTCCATGTGTCCTGGCTGAGTGCTGTCAGATTATACCCCACACTTGGTTGGCTGCCTGGGGCTGGAGCTATCCTCTCTTCACCCTGAACCTCACCCGCCCATTCCCCTCCCCCCTGGCCCCCATCTTTTGACCAACTAGGCCAAAGATCGCCCAAAATTCCACCAGCATAACCGTGATAATTATTCCTGCACCTTCTGTGTCCAACACTTACTGATTTAAGAATGCACTCGTCATATAAACACATGCAGGACCTGCACTGACTTCCAGATCTATCATCCATTACTATTACTGTCAGAGTTAAATGTTAAAAACCCACCCACAAACACAACACTGTTGAACCATGTGTCGGGTGCCCAGATAGCTCAATTGATAGAGCTGGCGCACACATATAGAGGTTTACTCCTCAACGCAGAGGGCCCGGGTTCGACTCCGACCTGCGGCCCTTTGCGGCATGTCATTCTCCTTCTCTCTCCACCCCCCCCCCCCTTTAAACTGTCCTGTCAATAAAGGCCTAAAAATGCACCAAAATAATAATGTTAGATAATTAAAAAATTATCTTAGAACATTTTTTGGGGGTTAATCAACCAATCATTTTGAATTTAAAGTATCAGATTTATTTTTTATTTTATTTTTTTTGTCCGCCAAACAGTCTTAACCTGTAAGTTATACATTTATGGTGACAAAAATCAAAGAAAAACAACTAATCACTCTATTGGAGAAGTTGGAAAGAGAGAAGGGTTTGCGTTGTCCTTGACAACCAACAGAAACTAAATGTATTAGTAGTACGGTCCTTCTGATTAACTGATCGACTAATTGTTACGGCTCTTGAGACGTTTTTACGTTATTACTTCACCGGTCTACTCCATTTTACAAAGTCCATTTTTTGTTTGTTTTACACCTTTTATGCACAAATGTTTGGAAAGACTTTTGGTTTAAAACTTTATGTTAAAACTATTTTTTCCTCTCAAGAGTTGTAATCACAATGTTAGCAAATAAAACATTAAAAAGGTAATTATCACTGCTATAAGTATAGTTTGCGGTTGCTTAAACATTTCAATATTTTCAAATAAAAATAATTATATATAAATATAAAGTTAACTCTTTTTTAAGCCCCTGTTTGAACTTGGTCTTCACTAAATTGCAAAATAGCTCAGACGTGTCTCAAAAATTCTTGACTACAGCTCTGGTTTTGGGGCTATTAGACAAAATAAGCAATTTGACAACATTACCTTTGGCTCTGGGAGACTGATCAACATTGTTCTTATTATTTCCTGCCAATAAATAAACTAAAAATCATTTTCATCATAAATAGTAAACATTATGTCTGCTAATCTCTGTCAAACAGTGAGAAATCTCAGAGACAGGAGGCCCATATACTAATCTCTCCACCACATGTATCTCAGTAGTATCTGTAACAGACTACAATGCAAAGCAGCCACTGATTCAAAGTAAGGGGCACACCTTTGACTGGAAAACCTTTAGCTCCACTCTTCTTATTGGTATTCCTCTCTCCACCCACACTCACCCAACTGAAAAGAACAGATTAACACCCTGTCTTTGGAAGGAATCGCAAATGTAATTTATTCTCTAATTTAAGTAGCTAAAAGCTGACAGTAGGTAGGTACATATTAAGTCAATTCAATTAAATAATCCCTAATAGTATGTTTGTATGAAGATGAAAGAGCTTTAAATCACTTTCTCTCGGGTTAACCAAAGCAGCAGCAGTTGTTCAGAGAGCATGTATATGTCTTTTCTATAACGGCTTCTTCTGGCAAGCGCATACTCACTACCCAACATTGGAGAGATCATCACATCACGCCTGTCTACTCTTCACCCTGAAACAGCTTGTTACTAGACTCCACTGCCACTGTGACATCTTCGGCCCGCTGTTGAATATCAAAGAGGCCAACTTGAAATTGAGTGGCGCCGGGACTGAAAATGAAGACGCCATATCAGGCTTGCTCGCTTTCTAACACACAGGAGCGTGAGGCAGCGGGCTTGGAGGTCAGAGGTCAGAGAAGCTGGCTTGTGATCAGCCGACTGGCTGTGAAACTGTGGACTGTCAAAGTCAGTCTCCAGCATCCCACTTAGTGAGGAGCCCCAGCCGAGGCGCCCTTGGAGCATCAAACTTGATTAGCGCTTAAAAACAATTAGTTGATTAATCGATGTCACAAGAAAATTAACTGGCTACTATTGGTAATCAACGGTTTGTTTTCAAGCAAAAAATGTCAAGCACGGGATGCTTTCAGCACATCAATTGTGAAGATATGTTGCTTTTTCTTGTGTTTCATCCAAGGACGCAGAGTATTTTTGGGTTGGCCTGTAGGACGGGCAAAAAAAAATAGCAATTTGCAGATGTCACCTTATTATTTTCATAGATTAAAGAATAAAATCAAATAGAAAAAAAATGCTTGGTAGATATAAATCAATAAGCCTGAACATAATTCCAACTGGCTACCAGTGAAAGTTAATGTAGAAAACTGCACTTTAAAATGAAACTGTCATTTCTTTTTTTAGAGGTGCCTTTTATATTCAATTCAATATTCAATTTGTTCAATAAAAAGAATGTTAGAAATGGTTTTCTGCTTAGAACAGCATTATTAAAATGAATGGCAGATTTAAAATAAATGTCATTGCCCAACATTTTCATTTGAGAATCAATGATATGCAGAATTTATTCTTTATTTCTTATTTTATTTTTTTCCTTTTAATTTATGGTCATTTGTTGCACAGTTTAATGTTGTTTTTCCTTTTATTATTATATATTCTTTTTACTATGATAATTTTATTTATTTATTTTAATGGTCATCTGCAACGTGAAAAATGACTATTTACCAAATGTAGTAGGTAAAGATCTTACCTCATATGTATTATAGCTAGGATGAAAGATATCTATGGACTGTTTTCCTTTCTGTAGACTTACCCGTGGCACCTTACTGTACCATCAAAAAGTTGTGTGACATACTGTATGACTGCACTTGAGAAAAGTATTAAAAACATTTTTTTTTAAAGTTTTCCTTTTCTTTTGAAAGCAGCAGAAACGCAGAACGAGTACACTTTTTTATCCATTTATTTATTGCAAGTAATACTGTTATCGCGATATCCCATATCATATATTCTCATATCGTGCAGCCCTATTATCAACCAATGTGCTGATTATTTTTAGATAATCGTTTAAGCGACCGTGATTGTGAGCGACGACAGCCACGCCACAGTCCTTTCAGCCTGCTGCCCTCTGGGAGGAGATCTAGAAGCCTCAGTGCCCGCTCCACCAGACAAGCAAACAGCTTTATCCACCAGGCTGTCAGGAAACTGAACTCTCCTCGCTCTACCCCCTCACTCCCCCACCCCCGCAAAAAACCTCTGGACTCTGAAGTTGCTGTTTCTTCTTCTTTTTGTACATGGCATCTTTTTGCACAAAAACCCGGGACTCTGAAGTTGCTGCTGTTGCACGTCTTAACACAAAATATAGTATTCTTTTGGTTTTGGTCTTGTAATATTGTTGCCGTTTACGGTCTTAGTGTTAAAATGTCTGTTAAGCACTTTTGTTTTTACTCTTGTGGAAGGAATGTATGTCTTATCTATTTTTTTTGTCTTCTTCACCATGGGGATGGTGAGAAAAGAACTTTTGATTCCTCTGCATGTCTAGTACATGTGAAGAAACTTACAACAAAACTAACTTGACTTAATCTGTGTGATGTCCAAAATGTTTCCTGAGTTTGAGGCCATGTCTTCAAATTTGGATAAAAAAACTGAACGATGGCTATGAAATGTTCCCAGAAAATGTAACCAGTAAGTTAAGCATTTTTGCTAGGTTATTAAATGGGTTAATTACTTCGCAAAATTCTTCATTTTCTGTCATCAACTAACTGATTTTAGTCGACTAATCAATCACCTCATCAGCACTAAAAAGAATGTAAGTACTGTAACTGTGCACACGGCTAACAGATGACTGCTACGAGGTAAATGAAACTGTCAATGTTCAAAAGTACCCTGATCAAAACAGTAGTTCCACACTCAAAAACAGGGAAAGGTCTCATTACAAACCACTGTGAGAAAATGTTAGTGTTTGTTTTTGCGGCCTTCAACGTTCCCCAGCTTCGGCAGCTAATTAATTGAGAGCCAAAATGCGCCATGACCATTTCAGACTGAAGCTGAACCTCAAACAAACGTTCAGTTTTAGTGTGGGGATAGGTGAGAAGTGCCGCCACACAGTACGTTTTGTTTTGTGACAGGAACATGTCTCCCAGGACATTGAGCGTCACTGTGAAGGTGGGATATTGCGGTCTTCCTTTTTCCTGGCTCTGTAACTGAGGTTAACCCCCCCCCCCCCGCCCCCCTTGCCGCCTCCGGCTAGAAAAAGAAACATATGAGAAGAAAAGGGTTCAGTAACAGTCAAGAGTGGGCTGATGTAGTGTTAGGAGTTTCCACCATGTGAGGAGCTGAAGCCTGGTAGAGAGCGAGCTGGAAAGGAACTCAAAATGAGAGCGAGAGAGAGAGAGAGAGAGAGAGCAAGAGAGCGAGAGAGGGCCTGTAGGCACTGAGCAGCGTCACTCAGTTTTCCCATCAGCCCTCCCGCCGCCCCAATCCGTGTACAACTCCCCCTTCCGACTCTCATCCCCCGTTCCCAGCCAATCCGAAAGCTCCGGCGCCTGTGATGTCACAGTGCAGTCGAAATTTTGTGCGAGCCAATCAAGGCATGTTACTGAGCCCCAAAAGAGAGAGTCTGCTGGGCTGATTCAAACCAGGCCAGAGAGAGACAGACAGTCAGAGAGACGCAATGATGAGAGACGAAAAACATGAGATGACGGATGGAGTCTAGGAAGAGAAAGAGATGGACAGAAAGACGTAAACAGCTTAGCTGTAATTTTAAGTGGGCGAATGAGCAATTTAGTAACACATTTAAAATAGGAGCACACATCTGAAATGAGAGGCAGTGAAAAGGGTATAATAACAGTAATTGTGGAGTAGAACTATTGGGGGAAGAAAAAAAAAAACGTACAACACATAAAAACACACACTTGGACACTACTCAAGGATTACCACCCAAGGTCTCATCTGATTTGTTAATTTTGGATAATAGTTGTAAACAGTCCATAAAATGTTGGAGAGAATTATTAATGTTATCGAGGGTGGTTTAAAAAAAATCTGACAGGCATTAGATTAGATAATACTTACATCCCACAATGGGGAAATTCACTTACAGCAGCGGTTTTCCACAATAAAAACAAACCAATCAAACAGGCAATTAAGGCATTAATCCAGTATGTATGCCACCTGTTCTTATTTGAGAAAACCAAGTACGAAACGTATGACAGAGAAGGCTGTAAAAGCATCTTTTTTATGGTTCGTCATAAAAAGAAATGAATAGAGAGTTGTCAAAAGATGAAATATAAGTTTGATGGTCTGATTGATTGTTACAAACAGACGGTTTTAATAGGTTTCTACTACACCTTTGTGCAACAGTCCGGAAGCCCTTAAGCAAACTGAGGGTTCACAAGATGATTACAATTTCTGCTACACAAAACTATGTTCATCTTTTCCTAACTTTTCTAAAATATCGGTTAGGCTTTTGAGAAACAACAGTTTAAATCTCATCAGGCCTCTAAAAAAAACTATACAATTTAAACGATTTAAGAAGGGGACACACCACTCTTAGTTTGAACAGTTTATACTGTAGACAAACGTGATCTGTGACGATGGCTTGTGAGTAGGCGTTGCTTGGCTACAAAAGGTTAGGACAAAAAGGGTGGGTACCAGTGCTTTAATGTATAAAATCTTATATATCCCCCCAAAAATTAGAGACGCAGCTCTACAGCATCAACCACACAATCTGATGGAGAATGTTCCTGCCCCAGCACTCCATTCAAGCAAGTTCCAGCAGGTACAGAAGCAAACCTGAGGCATCAGCAGTCTGACCAACTCACAAAAGTAGACCTTTTTATTTTTCCATATAATAACTTTGGGATGCCTTATTTTGGTGACACCATAACCTCAACGAGTTGGGCCAAACTTCTCAAGATGCATCACTGATTGAAGTCATTTTGATACAATAAACTGTACAGAAACTTTGCCTAAAAAAGACATTGTTTGAACTCTAACTACACGGCTCCAACGGCTGGAATCCACAGTCAGCTTCTGAACGTGACTGTCAAAATGTCTGGATAGAACTTAAAAACTGTCAGTTGTAAGTTGCAATTGAAAAAAAAAAAAGAGAAAAAGTACATCATCAAGCATCTCATGCCAACTTTATCAACTTGGGCACACAATTTATTTGGGATTCAGAAAGTATTAAGTCTACATACACCACCATAGACAATCCAGTTAGGTGTGTGTGTACCACACCACACACACACACACACACCACACAACACACACACCACAACACACACACACACACACACACACACACACACCACACACCCACACACACACACACACACACACACACACACACACACACACACACACCACACACACACAACACACACACACACACACACACACACACACACACACACACACAACACACACACACACACACACACCACACACACACACACACACACACACACACACACACACACACACGATGGAGGTTTCTAGGATGGTAATGGAAAGTAGTTTAATCTTCTCTAATACATTTTCACACTTTGATATTTAACTGGCATGATTAACCCATCAATCTAACCTAGTTCCACTTGTTATTCCTGTGTGAACAGATAATATATACATGTCATTTACTTAATGCTCTGCAACTGATCTTGGAGGTAAACCACATTGAACACCACACACAAAATATGCCTAATTTGCCAAATAAATGTCAGAGTTGATCTGTTTGGTGACGTTTTATCAGAGAGGGCAATTTTGAGCTCTCGAACAGCGGGAGCAACTTCACTCCCATCATGCATCTGTCTTGCACTTGTGCTGCAGCCACCAGTGCAGCTTGTTCTAATTTAAATGTGATTAATCAGCAAATGTGTGGACGTTTTACACAAAAACTTCTCTCTCAAACAACTATTTTTAGTGTTGCTGGCCAGATCTTGAAATCCAAATAGCTGTGGTGCTGCATGGACGCCACAAGGCATCTTGCGTGCAGCAAATCCTGTTCAATGGGACGGATGTCTGTGCAGGTTGGCCTCTAAAGAAATGTGAGGATGGGGACACTTGTCATGCATCTGTCCAAATGATCCTTCTGAATTTAGCAGGATGGCAGCGAGCGAGGCCCCTACCTTAACTCTGACAGAACACCCACTAGACCTGCGAGAGGGGGGGGAACTGCTAGCGTGGGAATCTAACATCAGCCACTCGCCAAACACAGTGTGGGCACAGTCAAAGTTTGTAAGTTAGTCAGTGTGCAGATTAGTAAATATTGCAACACCTTTGAGCAGGGTCTGAATCATAACTGGCAGCAAAGAGAAAATACTCAGCCAACAGCCAAAAGAAATGGGGGAACTGACAACAAAGTTTGTCACTTTTTAAGTTAGTAAACACTTCAACACATTTAGCACATTCTGTACAAGAGTTGTCACACTCCAACAGCCTCAGTACAAGTATTTATTTTAAGGACAGCGTCACAAAACAGTAGCCATGTGCCTATGTGAAGATTTAAACAGGTTTTTCTTGCTGTAATCATTCCTTGTGTTGTTTAATCCTTGTCCAATGTAAAACATACATGCTAAAGTTTATTTGAAGCCAATATCAGGCTTTAGCAATCTTACCCCCGTCACACGACACTGAAGCCACTATACCGGTTCTGTCTGGTCGGAGCATTTCTAAAGCGCTAAGCAGCCAAACCTTCTTTATAAAAAAAAAAAAAAAAAAAAACTTTAAAGAAAACGGTTTGTATATCACTTTTAAGAGACTTAACTCATTAAGATAAATACTACACAATACAGAAGCAACAAATTAACTGCAATAAAAAGCAAAACATGCAATCAAACTAAATCAAAGATCAAGGTCCGATTTGAAAAGAATGACTAATAATGCTAAAAAACATTAATATGTAGCAATGTAGTTAATTCGTAGTGTTTTATTGGGCATCAACCTAGCGTTTATGCACATTTTGTCTCCCCCCCCCCAAAAATAGAAGGTTACCATAAATTAAAACAGTGTAATCCAGCGAGATGCAGCTGAGACGGGAGCCAGAACGGAGCCGCCTGCATAGATTAAAATGAGAGTGAATCAGTTGCGTGAGACATGAGAGTAAAAAATGGTGTCCAACGCTCTTGCTCTATGGACTAATGGGGTAGTTATTAACAAAGTATACATCTTCTAAAGTTACAGTCTTTTTAATACAAATTCCCTCCAGTGTTCCTGTTCCTCCACTGCAGCTCAGCCCAGAGACACTGGTTTAAGGATACACGGAGGTGGGTTTGGACTAAGAAGTCTGTAACTTAGGAAGATGACCACTTAATTTAGCCAAGTAAGGCCAACATTCAGACCAACATTAGCTAGAAAAAACGCTGCACACTCATTTGAATTGGGGGCAGCCTGGCAGTTCAGCTGGGACGATGACACAGCGGGCTTTGGCAAAAAAAAAAAAAAAAAAAAACATGGTCGTCGGCAAAAAAAATAAATCTTAAACCTGGCTCAACTTTTGCCACAAAGCGACGCCGTCCAATCCATTACATGCAAGCACATGACTTATTTCTACTGTTTACCTTGCAGACAAACTTCAGCTAAACATTTTTTACACAGAACAAGCACTGGGGATTCGGTCCCCAATCACTTGTATTGGAAATGCATGAGGGAAAGGATCTTTTAATGGCCAGTGTGGACAGGTATTCAATGTTTACCCAGGCACCTTACTGTTTTAAAAACAACAGTTTTTTTTTTTTTTTCTCATTGTCTCACAAGCGAGTCATTTTTTGTGTGAACACGTTTGCAGCCAGTCTTGGTAAATGGTTAATTGTATTTATATAGCGCCCTTCTACCTTACTGGACAAAGCTTTTTACAATTTGCCTCTCATTCAACTATTGACATAGAAACATTCATTCACCAGGTGAACCCCCTTCCTGTCATGCAAGGGGTTCTGTGTACTTGGGGTTCTGTGTCTTGATCACACTTCGACATGCGGCCAGAAGGAGCTGACCTTGTGATTCAAGGATGCCCCTCTCTACCTCCTGAGCCACCGCTGCCCCAAGATGACTCTTGTTTGGAGGTTCAGACTTTTAAAACTTCTGTGGCCAGTTCACAAGAACTCTGGGCTAGCCTCTCATCCCTTCCCAACATTAAGATGATAAGACCCACGATCGAGACTATACTTAGTCACCAACACTTTCCTGTGTATGAGAGGACAGCAGTAGGAAGGCGCTCTGCTGGACACAGGAAGAGTGGCGTGTGGCCTGCAGGATAAAAACAAAGACACCAGGGCCTACGGAGCCAGCTTTTGTTCACGCTTCAATCACAGGGGAAGTCATTGCTTTTCCATGATGATCCTGCATTGTCTTACAAAGTGGCGGCCATCTTTCCAAGGGTTCTGCTTTGTTCTGATGGTGGGATGAATTTGTCTCAGGAGAAACTTCAGTCAATTATTAGGCTTATTTTTTTGGCCTGATCTGTGCTTGTTTGTTATCTAAATATTATTGAATGTGGAAAAACTAATTATTGGTATGATTGTTCAGTAGGCCTAATGTGATTTTTTTTTTTTTTACTTTGGATAATTTTGGTTTATTATACAACTGAGCCTATTTGTAATGATTTGGGACAACCAGGACAACTTGGATATAGGTTGATAGTTGTAAAAGTGTTAATGTGAATAGTTTACTTCATTTCATTTCACTTTACAGTGCAGAGAGTGCTACCGTATTAAAGCTACAGCAGACAGACAGGCAGGGAAATGGTGTAAATCACAAAGTTGTACTGTTTTGCGAGATGAGAAATACAAACTCAGCTGGTTAGCATCTCAGCATTAAGAGGCTGACAGAGTGAAGAGATGTACTAAATTCAGCATCATTTGGCTGATGAAGTGTTAACTTCCCACCCTGCTGTGGACATAATCCTGTTCTCACTCAGGTAGGCCTTGTTTCATTTGACTAAATAGGGAGGGCTATGACGTTCACTACAGGCTATTTTTAATGTGTGTACCATGCCAAGGATAGTCACAGCATTCCTGTTTCACTAGACAATTGTCAGCGATCGCATGTAAATATATCTTCTGAATGTAATCAGTCACTCTTCCCTTCCCTCCATTTCCCTTGGCTTTGACATACACGTTTGCAAAGTACTTAAAAAGAAGTACTCTATTTGACTAACTATAACAAGGAGAACATCAGACTGCAATCAAAAACATGAATGGAAATAACTGCCTGATGGAAGTACAGCAGACACGTAACTATTGGTAAGCAGGGTACGCGGTTGCTTACGGGCCCAGACCAATCAGGGGCCCGCGTGACTGGAAGATATGACAGGCGGGGCCCCCTATAGTGATTTCATTACTCGCAACAATCCCAGCAGTCCCACGTGCAGCCACTGACCAACAGGAGTGAGAATGGGTCAAATTCATTTCCTTGTTTCTGCTATGAAGACGAGACGTGTGTGACTCGAACATCTCACCAACAAAACGTACAGCGAAAGACCGTGCAAAAAATATCAGACTTTCCTGTCAACCTGTATACATTTTAACATCAATGTACGCTGCGACGATGTATACTATAAAGTCGCTGAAGCGGCTGCCCTTTCAATCCTGTCAGCTCTCTGCAGCGGGCGGGGCTGCTGCTCCGTTCCCCCCACTACTGACGCGTGCACACACACACGAACACACAAGGTGGATGCAGGACAAACGGCAGATGAGACGTACAGAATGACCTAAATTGGGGACAGCTACGCTCGTTATTGTAAGTGCAATGATAAGTTAAAGTCCAATAAAACTGTATGAATGTGTGTCCCAGCCCAGGATAGGAAATTAACAATGTAAAGATCAACAAGCTGCAGCCAGTGACAGGTTTTTTGTCTTAAATCCATCAGGCATTTTTATATTATACCAACATTTGCAGCATTATGAGCCTTTTTGGTCAGATTCCTAGGAAACCTCAGCCCAGAGTAATTAATTAATAGTAATAATTATTATTCTCCCCAAAACAAGTTTCCTTTTTTTTTTTTTTTTTTTTTAAAGAACTACACACACCAAAAAAAAAAAAAAAATCACAACTTTTTTTGCAACTTTCACTGTCTTCCGCAACTTCTTTGTATTAAACAAAGAGCAAAAGCTCCGGGCCGGAACAATCTAAAAAAAAATCCTGGTGGGACTGCCCTTGTGTGTTTTTCATGTGTTATGTTGCACATTCACCAGTGTTTTTGTTGTTGCTGTGGTGTGCATTGGCTACTTCTGATTTTTCCAGTCATCTCATCTCATATGCTGTGTCTCTATGATCTTATCCTGTCCTATTCATGGTAGCCTACTCGTGGACATTGCGCCGTCATCACGTGGTGTAGTAGGGGGGCCCGCCTTGATAATCCTGCTTAAGGGCCCAGTGTTGGCTCGTTACACCACTGAAGTACAGGCGGACCAGTTCCAAATGAGCAAGGGAACTATTCTCTGAATAGTCACACCTGCCATTCACTATAGTCATGGCACACACCTGTATATGGTTGTTCTGACAATTTTTAACAGTCTACCAGTAGTCTGATAAAATGTCATGATGAGTAAAACCTCGGCCACACTAATCTCTAAGTGTAAAGCATCCCATTATTGTCATATGCCGTCCTTTTTCTTTTGTGTGGTTCTGTCCTTTCTTTTTATCCAGTTATCCAGTCTCCCCCCAAAAACAGTCACTGCCTTATCAAAACTACGGTATGGCTGCAGTAACTTTTATGTGTCTATTTTTTACACAGTATACATACTGCATATGATTCAGAGCAACATAAGCAGAAAATGAGTGGGAGGGGAAAACAGGAATCTTAATTTAAAAAAAAAAGGTATTAACTGGAGATGCCTGTTCAAAAATAAGAAAAAAAAAACTGGTTAAAGATGTGAAAATGCATCTTTAAGCATGCAATGAGATTTTTTTTTTCAATTATATCATCTATCTTTTAACTTTTTTAATCCTAGTTCCTTTATCTGCACTCTCTATAAAAACATGTACTTGCTGCTTGACTGCCTATTTTACCGGGTTTCTGCAGGTTAGTGGATTCACGTTTAACGTTATCATTATGAAAGAGTAGCAGGGGCAATAGTTGAAAGGCACGCAAAACTTTTACAATACGTTCGCCATGCGAACGTTACCTTAAATATATAGAAACACAACGCTTGTTACTTAAGCTGTGTCCGCATATATAAAGTAGTTGTTTGGAATTATCGCAAGTTACAGCAAACACAAAAGAAACGAGGGAATCCAGCAGTAAGCGAACCACTACTCTTCATCACCATCCTCCTCTTCACCATCATCATCTGTGAAGCACAAGGCTCTTTAGCTTTAGGGAAATAAAAGAAGGGAAGGAAAGACGGACCACGCTCTGTAAATACCATAAAAGACCCGCGCCGAAGGGTGGCGTGTCCGCCACAAAAACACTACGGGAAGGTTCTAAATCTTACCTCCAACCCGGTACATGTTCGCTGCCATGACTGCCCCGGGTCCCTGGCTTCCTCTCCAGGTAGAGGGGTGGCTCTCTTCTCTCTCGCGCTGCCGGAGCTGTGTTAGCACTGCCGCCGCTGTGTGTTGGAAAATGGTGGATTGATCAATACGAAACAGACTAGCTGAGGGACCTTAAAGAGACAGTACACTATTTTTTTTTTTTCTTAACCCGAAGTTCGGCAGCAGGATTTGGGAAAAAGTAGTGTAACTAACAAATTACCTATTTAATTACTAGTTTAATGTTGTAATTGTTTTCTACTAGCATTTTCAAAGTACAACTGTTACGCCACAGTCTTTTTTGCAGCCCCTTCAAGTGACGTCACTGACTCATACAAAATCAAAGGTTATCCCATTTACTTAGCTAGTTACTTAGCTAGTTAACGTTACCCACGTACCATGTAACTTATGTAACAGAAGTATCATCAGCTTGATTAGATGGTAAACGGAGGAAAAATCTTTATTTTTGTGTGGAAATGGAAACGTTTTTAAAAAACGGAAATGTTTAAACACAGAAACTGGCGCAAAAAATGAGGAACCTGTAAAAAATGTTTAACCCCGGTTGTACACTATATATATATAATATATATATATATATATATATATATATATAATATATATATATATATATATATAAAGAATACCTGGAACTTGGTGTAGCATAAAATTAGGCACCCCTGTCCCTACCTGAAACCAAATGCTGTGATCCCAAATCCTTTAGTTCAGTGGATTCAATTGAGGTCCATGAGCCACCACATTACTATCCATAATGTAGAATAAGAATGTTTTAAAAAAATGACATTACAGATAGTATGTGATAGGCTACCTGGCCTTATAGTTTATGTAATATGTATCCCTAAGCTGTTTCATGGTATTTTTATTTTTCATAGTAATTGCTTTTAGGTTGTCTAGATAAGATTGAATGTGTGATAATTATGTCAACGTGGTACAATAACTCTGCAATTGAAATCTTCTCATGACGAGAGTCTTTAAATTTACTCAGGGATCAGATCAAATCAAATTATGTTGTTCATTTTGTGTATATTCCTGTTTAATTGTCTAAATTGTTTGCATACTGCAATGCAGGTTTATCCATTAAAACAGTTTTCTATATAGCTCATGTTCACGCATATTTTAGCTCATACTTTATACCTGTAAATCAAATAGTTACACAACATTATGTACACAGTGTGCAATGAGAGTGGCACAGCTATTGATCATATGATATTATGGGATACACAGGACTTTAGCAGCATCCCAGGTAGGTATAGGACTATCAAGCCTTCTACAACCATCTATTTATGTAGATGTAGGGACGTGCATGCATGTAGGTAAATAAAAAGTAGGCAGGATTTTTTTGTTTGGCATAATCTGCCATTGAAAAAGGGGATGTTTTGGACTGCAAACACCAGCAGTACTGTTCTCCTGGTCAACACCCACATACACAGAAATTCTTCTTGGTATATTGGAAGAAATTATAATCAAAATAAATATGTGTCTAATAAGTGAAATACGGTATGACAAGAGAGATAATCTATTGTATAGTCCTTTGCAGATAGTTGTTTGATTAGCTTGGTTTTCATTGTGGATACAAGCGTAGAGCCTCAGTGCTGGAGGAATGCTGTGGTAAAGGCTACATCTGATCTATACCATATGGAAGCCTCAATTACAGTTTCCTAACACAGGGGACTACAGTCTGCAGTCACGTGACCGCCATAAGCCAATCATGTATACTTACAGTATGCACTCCTGCTCAAGTGTGCAGTCTCAATGTTGGAACTGTGCTGCATTGGAGGGATCCTGTATTGTCTCGGGGTTTCTTTTATGAAAAGGAGCGAGAGAAAAATAAAGTGAATTTGAGAATGTTTTTTAATGCCAGTGTGCAAAGTGGGAACAAAACTAACTCTGCTGTATTAAAGACATGAGAGAGCATTATGACCCAATGGATATTTATGCATATTATATATGTATTGCCCATTTACACTATGCTGCTCATTGCTATGTGCATTTCTGCACAAAACACACATCCATTATCTGTCGGAATATTACGGCATGCTGTTTCCATTGATCCCTGTATTGCACTTTATTTTACATGCTTACCTTACTAATTGACTCATCTTTGGAGGAATAAAAATGTATTGCATTATATCCTAGCATATTCCTGCACAGTGTGTGTGTGTGTGTGTGTGTGTGTGTGTTGTGTGTGTGTGTGTGTGTGTGTGTGTGTGTGTGTGTGATATCATACAGCGACTAACACAAGTGAGCTGTCTTCTCAGCTGTAATTTTCTCATGTAAACAGATAAAACAGTGCCAATACCTAATATGGTCTTAATTAAAGGGAAATAGGTGGTCAACAATGAAGCTTTGTGTTTGGGAACTGTGACTACTTTTATTAGCAGTGTTTGTTTATTTGGCTGCTCGCTGCTGTGCAGATGTTCTTTTTGAATCCACTTGCTCCTCTGCCAGATGTTGCTGCAGTCAGGAAGACAGGCAGGCGATTGCAGGCAGAACAGTATACCGTGCAGAGCGGTGCAGGTGTTCTCCCTGATGAATCTAAGTCTGTGGAGATGGATTGGCTCGAGACACAGAGCATCTGCAGAAACTCCCCTCGGATTGGGTGCAGTCTCAGAGAATGACCTCTGATGGCCCTACCTTTTCTTTTATCTCTCGTCCTCTTTCTGTCCTCCACTCCTCCAAGTTACAGATAAATGCACAGTAGGGACAAAGACACAGAGGAAATCAATTAGGCCTGTTTCCTGGCAGAAACTATTCCATATCTTTGATTGTGGTTGGTTCTCTCATTGTGGGTGTGCTTGAATCCAGAGACACTATGGGAGGCACAGCAATAAAGGGGACTATTAGAGCACGCTCTTCTCTACACCTAATTGTGCATAGGTGTATTTCTGTATCACCAGTGGAATAACCGGATTACTTTAATCATTCTTATTGTGGAACAATACTGTTGAAGTGTTCCCAACACCCCAGAGTCATACTCGTGCTGGAGATATAATATATAATGACTGAACAAAAAAAGCATTACTCATGCTTTTAGCGACAGCATACCAACAGCAATTCAAATAGCTGCCACATTCTCAAATCTATGGACAAAACTTCTCATCTGCACCTTCAATCTGAAAAGGCATTACCACCAAATTGCGATTTAAAGAAAATTCTCATAAAAGGTAAAGTCTATCATGTCCCACATGTATCAATTTTTATTGTTTTTCCTGAAAGTGATAGTTCTCTGTTGCAGACTTCATTAGTGTCTAGCCATGTTTTTGACTGCTCTGAAAGCTTTGGCAGGACGCAGCGCCAACTCTTTTAATTAGGAATCTCTGCTGTAGGGGATCTGTCAGACAGATTTCACAGCTAAAAACCTCAGTAGCTGAATAAATACACTGCTTCACAAAGAATCTTCGAAGGACATGCAGCTTGTATTTATCAATGTCAAACTACAGGGGGAGCTATTGTCTTGCATTTGACAAAATGGACGGTTAAGACAAAGGTACAGCTTCTTTAAGGGCATGTATAGTTGGATGCACAGCTATCATAATCTTTAGTTTATTTAAAACATACAGTTAAGCTCCAAGACCAGTTAGAAACCATCAAAATGTCTTAGCACCGATGACTCACTGGGAAAACAAGATGCTCCAAGTTGCACTTATCTAATTCCACCAGCAGGGGTCATCACTCACAGCCTTTTCTATTGTCCTCAGTTGCTCCTGAACAAAGGAGTGATGTAGTGGGAGGGGGGGGGGGGGAAGGCATCCCTAACAGAAGCAATGACACTTCAGTGAATTATCATACATTCTGGAACAATCCCAGTGAGTAGCATCTGGGCTGACACAAAAGTGTTGCATGTAGGATAACATAAATCAAATCGTGTCATCATTACTGTCTCTCTGCCAGTGCTAGAAAGCTGGTTTTGCTGTGTGGGTTGCTTTAAGAGGTATGCCACTTGCAGACATGGCTTGGCTGGAAACACTCAACCATACTCTGAAAGCCTCACAAGAAACCTTTGCCCTAATCCAAAGGGATTAACCATATTGCACTTGTGTGGGTTATTGATACTGTGACCTTCACAGAAGGAAAGCTGAATAATTATCACACTGAGAGGAAAGACTATGTCAGATATGGATGCAGACAGTTGAATATGTGGCGCCCAAAAAGAGGCCCCTTCGTAGGTCCCTGGCCCAACCTTGCAAGGGAATCCCATCGCCAAGTGTCCACCCTTTCACCACAAGATAAGGTGCCAAAATGCCAGGAGCCGCCAGACGAGAGCGATACATTTTTTGTAAAACAGCTGATGAACCGCCAAATATGTCTCCATCTTCAGAGAGAGAGGAGAGGCACTGGCAGTTGGTGAGAGGACTCTGCCATGTGGGGAAAACCCACAACACTCAGACATGAAAAAGGAATCACTGGAATGGCAAATGGCATCAGAAAGTCACGTCTTGAATTTCTTTCCAGCAAGAATGTTTGTCGTTTTATTGGTCGAGACCATCTGACATGCACCAGCTGATGTCAGGACACTTAAAGATTCAGCAACTTGTGATACATATCTTTTATGTCTGACCCCCAAGAATACGCACATGCATAACATGCACATTTACATTTATACATCCAGTTAAACACAACCTAGATAACTGAATGATCAATGTTGTAGACAGAGGAGCTCCTGCTTTAACTAACTAATAATTCAAGATGCAACTATAGGTCCTACAATGTTTTATTGTTGAAAACAATTATACACAAATAATTGAATGCTTTATGGCCTTCATGTGACATACAGCTGACAGGAAAAGCCAGCTCCATATGCCGTTGAGGACAAAGACTAAAACCACTAAAAAGGGCTCCCTTGTGATGTATCACCGGGGTTTTTACATCATGAGTGAGTTTGAGTGCTGCCAACCAAACACCTAAAGCTGCTGATTTTAATCTGGTATACTTGTTAGACTCCTGGTTTGGATAGAAACCTGATCTATACTATGATGTGACCCATCTCCATGCAGTCATATCGGATTAACTGTGTACACGTTTTGTTTGAAACTCTGCTAGTTGTAATGTCAGTTTGAACAATACTGGATGGACGTGTATAGATAATTGCTTTGTAATTTGCTTGTAGGCTGAGTATGGGCTTTTGTCTTTTGAGACATTTTATTTCACAATATTAGATTATTGGAATCTAATTAGGACTAATGCTAAATTAGATTTATCGTTAGCTTACGAAGAAGTCTAAGAGCAACTCTCTAGCAGTAAGATAAGTCTTTCTTTGTCTTGCCTTTTCCTGCCATGTTGTTAAATATTAGTAATTTCTACACACATGCTTTTCTATAATGGATCCCATGATGGCACAGAGGTCATTACGGCTGATTGATGTGAAACACAGATGATGTGCTTGGTGAACCCTGATGACGCCAAGAAGGCCTATGACATACGCTATTATGCCAGGAGGGATAGAGAGGTGTTTTTAACCTTTTAATCCTGCAGAGAATAGGAGAGGTACAAATCAAGGTTTGTCTCTTAAGCCTTCTACAAGCACCTAAAACAGAACGGGATCTGGAAGAAAGTACTTTGTTTTCCATTTCAGCACCACCCAGATTCAGAGAGTCTAATTATACACCACAAGAGCTCAACTCGGAGTGAACAGCATGTTTCTTTACATCAACTGGAACAAAATGTGTAATGTACCGAATGTGACCAGTTCATATTACTGTGTAGGGCAGCTACATGTGTAATGTCCTTGCGCATGTGGGAGAAACAGACAGGCTTTGTTAATTCTGAGGTAGGCCTAAGGAAAACGTTTCCAGTGCTGAATTTTTCATTATAAAATTTGGGGAGAGAGAGAGCGAGCAAGAGAGCGAGAGAGAAAGAGAGGAAGAGAGAGAGAGAGAGAGGGAGCGGATCAGGCAAGACCTTGTCACAGTGAATAATATTGTTTGTGGACAGACATAGCAAGAGAGTGCCTGTCAGATGTGAAAAAGAAGACAGTTTCCCTTGGGGATTTCCAGCAAAATTTGAAATACTTTTGACTTCAACTGTTGTTATGACATTGAACCTTGGAAAACAACATTATCCCAATATAAAATAAAAAAAACAGTTTTGACATTATGAAAACATACGCCGATTCCCTTTCTTGCCGATAGATGAGAAGAATGATACTATTCTTGTCTAAACATGAAGCAGACAATAGTGCTAGCTAACTTAGTAGGCTAAGTTAGCATAACTGGAAGCAGCAAAACAGTTTTTTTTACCTTGGACAGAACCAAGCTAGCTGCTTTCTGTCTTTATGCTAAGCTAAGATAATTGTCTGCTAACTGTAGCTTCACATTTAGCGTGCAGACATGAGAGCGGCATCAATATTTTCATCTTACTCTCAAGAAAGCAATTAGGTGTCTAAAATGTCAAACTGTACCTGTGATGTTTGTGTCAAACTCTCCCACTTTAAATGCCTACATCTGAACTACATGATTGATACGGCCGACCAGGTGTCAGTACTGCTGATTGATGCTTGATGAGCAAAGCTCACACAGCACATTCAACACTGCTACATCTGCACAGTGAGATGGAGTCTTCCGGACGTATTGATCATTAATGAGTTTCCCTTCAACAACATGCTGGCCCACAAACAGAAACGCCTTAATTAGTCAGACTTTTGACTGACTGCCCAGGGGTCTTTAGTGTGATTACGCCACAAAGTGGAGAAATGTAGAAAAACATATGCTACATATTGGTTTAAACAGCTTAATAATACTGGTTCAGCCGCCTCCAAATTACCTCCAAGTAGGTATTTGATGTGTTAATTATCCTCCTAAAGATAATATTTTAATTAAAAACTCACGAAGACGTGCAGGTTATCTGTATTCAAAGTCTAACTCCCATGTGCTTTACGCTACTTGAGAGATTGACTCAGAAATGATAGGGAGCTCTGTGAGAGGGAGGATCACAGGACTTGTAGACAGAGACATCAAAACCCCCAAAATCTTCTGCCATCTGCCCTCTACCACACCCTCCCTCAACATGCCTCGGCACCACAGCAGAGCACATGGGCCCCCA
The DNA here is from genome assembly GCF_008692095.1 of Etheostoma spectabile. Lineage (NCBI taxonomy): Eukaryota > Metazoa > Chordata > Actinopteri > Perciformes > Percidae > Etheostoma > Etheostoma spectabile. Next base: position 2,797,411 of record NC_045752.1, read on the forward strand.
AACCCTTGCTTCGCTTCATGTTGTAAACAAACAACAGAAAATGAAATGACAGATTTATTGAACATATACAGATTGCACAGGCTAAAAATAAGCTTTTAGATTAAACAAGGGAGCAGTGAAAAGTGAACACTGTGGATTTCCCACGGGACTTCAGCGCCAGACTAGAGCTAGCCTTCAGTAACGCTATTACTGTGCAAGCCACAGACATCATTTGGATCGTTTTCATGTAAATACATAGTCACTGATATGGTCATAACCACTACAGTGGTCAATTACCTATTTTTGAGGGAGAAATAAACTTCAAGTTTTTGTTGCAAAGGCATGACCTCTGTGATCAACTCTTCGGGGCTTTCGGTGGAGCGACCAATGGAAAAAAGGTAGGTGACAGTACAAACTTAAACGGTTTCTTCACAATATCTGAGTTGAAAACGCATCTTGTTGTCACGTAAAGTTCCTGTTCATGTTGCACAGAAATTTTCTTTTCTTTTTGTTTTTCTTCCAAGCACCATTGGTCACTTTAATTGTTCCTCCTGAAGAATGGATGTCAAGCAGACAAAATCCACAGCATTGGTTTCAGCTGTCTGAGTGAGCCAAATCAAGTGGTTATCTTACAAAGTGACAGAGTGTGAAATTCCCTCTTTGTGTTACTGCCCCTCCACCACAGCTCAGCAAGGAAACGCCTGTGTAAGCACAGTGAGGTCATTTTGTACTAATAAAGACTTTTAATACCAATTTCTTAACTTAGACCGCTGAAGCCCCATTCTAGCTTCTGGTTACACTCTAAAGTGCATGTTTTTAGAATAATTTGAATGCCTTAATATCAGTAACCTTTTTGTCAATGCATGCCCAATATGTATTGTTTTAGCAACATAATAAATTGGTAGTGTTTACCTACAGTACATGTAGTATATTGTATGTTGTCGGTGCCATTTGAATTCCTACTTGATGAAGATCCACCACAGAAACATCGTAATTAAATACGGTCAAAGTGACCACCAATGGGCAGGACTGCTGGTTTATGTTTGATTAAATATAAAAATGTGAGAGATTTACATGTTTATTTTCATAGTTGTGAGGCTTACACTGATTATACATTATATCATGTGTGTAACTTCTGTTAAGAACAGCACGTTTAACTTGTTTGTATCAAGGTTCAAAAAGAGGTCCATCACAAAAAAAGAGAGCAGATGTTGTGCTCTCTGCCTTATCCAAAAAGATAGAGTATCTGCTGTCTATCAAAACTTCACAAAATATAGCCTGTCATCTGCTGAGACTGTTTAATCTTACGCTTGTCTCCTAGCAGAGCTAAACATAGGCTACTGTTTCTAAAATAATCGCCACTCTAGAGCGTTTGCTCTGGGAACATTTCAATAATTAATTCAGGCTCTTTTTTCTCTCTCTTACTCAAAGACTCACATGCTCGCCGAGCAGATCACGTGTCGTCTACACAAACAGGGTTTTCTTACATTTTAGGAAATACCACAGCTGTCTGAGGTCTTTCAAATGATGTGCTTGTCCACTTTTAAATAGAGGCCTCAGAACCCCTCAATCTGACCAAAATCATCTGGTTGCCTCTCTCCAGCACTTGTGCCTGCTGGCTGAACGAAGCAGGCTGTTGTGGTGTTGGGCTGGGCTCATGCTGGCCGTTCTGTGGGCTCCTTCAGAGCAAACGACATGTCACGTGGCCCATGTGAATTATGCCTGCTTTTGCATCTGTGCAGCCTGAATGTGTGAGTTTGTGTGTAAGAGGAATGAACAGGAAGGAAAAAGGAAGTAACTGAAGGATTGTCGCTGTCTGGGGCTAAAGGCAGCTTTGGCACCTGTTTGGCCTTGGGGCACAGAGCTTGTATACTGAGTGTTGGCGTGAGTGGGGTTTAGGACAGGCGTGCAGCTGGAACGCATGAGCCTGGAGGGCAAAGGGTCGAGCACTAATTAGGCTAAATTCACACTTTGTGTCTGTTTTAAGGTGCCAACGTCTGTTTAACAATATAATCCCATGAAAAAAGAAAAAAAGTCGTGAGCGCTTTTTTAAACACCATTGACAATTTTTTCAGTTCTTTTCTGAAAAAAACGTTGAGCGCTTTTTTGACAGCCGACCAATGACAAGCGGAGTAGCCAGACCTGTCGTTTTCATAACAACAAGAAAAATTGGAGTCGGAGCACAGCTTTCCTATATGATATGAACGGGTGCTCCCTGTACAAGGAACTCGCTTTGTTTTATGTAATGTTATTAGCATCAGTCTCTCTCTGTTCTTTCTCTAACTCGCTCCACGCTTTCTTTTATCTGATCTTAGCACCGCTCCACATGGAGCTCTAGGATACTGTATCAGAAGCTGTTGTTATAGCAACAAAAGGCGCTCTTTGCTGCTTTTTAGAACCGGTGCCAACTTTTTTCTACTACCCTGGTCAGCTTTTGACAGGCTTGATAAGGTCATTTCTATGGTCAGTCTTAGAGGTCATGGGCATTGGCAAAACTTTCATTGGTATGATTAAAGTTTTGTATTCTAGTCCCTCAACTTAAGTCTTAACCGGACACACCTCATCCTCTTTGTTTCTAGTTTCTAGATCCTTCCACCAAGGCTGCCCCTTGAGTCCTGCATTATTTGTCATTTCTCTGGAGCCTCTGGCTCAAGCCATTCGCCAATCGCTTGTGGTGTCACCAACATACGTTTGTGGTACACCGCATCATTTCTCACTATTTGTGGATGAGGTTTTAGTTTTTTTTTTAAGAACCCATCTCAGTCTCTTCCTCACCTTTTTATCGTTATGCAAGGAGTGTGGAAGCTTATCAGGCTTTAAAATTCCTTTGCCTATTCATCCCATTCAGAAGTTATTTACTGTGCAGCCTAAAACCTGTGGTGTGGCATCTAGGCTTTATCAGTTCTTAGTGATATCTGGCCACTCTGCCCCTCCTATTGAGAGTATCTGGGTATGTGATTCCCCAGGCTTGGGTATTGATCTTGACTGGCATGATGTATGGTCTAACATTCCAGATACATTATGCAATCCAGACCATCAGCAGATTCACTACAACTTTACTCATAGGACATATCTCACCCCCCGTGAAAATGCACCACATGAAAATAATTAATAGCCCTTTATGCACTTTCTGTCCAATGAAAGCACATGGCACATATCTTCACATGTTCTGGGAGTGCTCTCCCGTTGGTCGACTCTGAAACACTATTGCATCCAAAGTTTCCGCCTTGTTTAATGTTACCGTACCTGGACTATCAATGTCTTGATTCTGAATGACCTGTCAGCCTTTCAGCTCGCCAGGACTCAGCTGTATTTGCTGGACTTACAGCTGCGAAGAAAATGATAGCAACCCGTTGGATACCACCCCGACCTGTCTATCCGCACGTGGACCCTTTCCTACTTGGATGTAGTGTATATGGACCTTTCCACGGTGCGGATTAATGGAGCGCCGGGAAAAACTCTGGACGCTTGGCGGAGCATTGCAGACTCTGTGAGGCCTCGAACTTGCACAGGTGTTTGGTCCCTTGTCTTGTGTCTGTCTATGTGTGTGTGTTTGTTTGTGTGTTTCTGTTTCTGCATGTGTTGTTTTGTCTCCTCCTTCCCGTTTTCCCTCTCTGAGAGTTTTTTTGGTCCTGGGATTCGTTCCTATGTCCCAATGTATTGTTTGTAACTGTTTCTAAATGTTTATATTTTTTTGAATCAAAAAAATAAATAAAAAATACATTTAATAACAAAAATAGCACCCTAGTCTCCTGCCCCAAATGTAGCACATTCTGGGCCAACATCATTGGCGCCTACACTAAGATGCTTCAAAGAAACATGACCCTGTATGTGCTGTTACGGCCCCTGTGTAACTCTTCTGTGCTCTCCTAATTAGGTTAATCGTGGACACCTGAGGGCCCCAGTGTGTGCTGATTATTTAAACCTGGTACTAGTGCAGTATGGGTCGGAGTCTCTTCTTCCACAACCCCGTCAGCGGAGGCGTCCCCCATCCAGGATGTGACTGCCGTCGCTTTTGAGTTTTGTGTTTTATTTCTAGTTTATGTTAATAAATTACTTTTGTTATACTGTGACATGTGGTGCGTCTCCATATTTGTCACGGTACCTATTTGGATTTACCCTTGAAAATCGCCCCCATATAGCAATCACTTCCCTGATTGCCAGACGTCTCACACTGGTTAGTAACTGTATAACACAGCAATACTATGTTTGTATACATTTGGTCCAATATGTGCTGTAGAAAATGCTACATGGTTTAATGAAAAACCAATAAAAAAATTGCTAAACAAACAAAAGCACCCTAGTCAACTTTTTCTTGTCAAAAAAGACGCTAAGTGTGAACGTAGCCTTTAAACTGCGAGGGCTCTGAGTTTGTTTCCCACTGGTATTGTGCATGCAAGAGATAAAAAAGACGTCAAGACTTATTAAAGTCACTGAAAATCAGTCAGCTACTTACTATGAGTGATAGGTTCCAGATATAATCACTTTTCTGACAATTATGAAAATGCATATTTTTTGGGTTTTCTCTTTGCCCTTCTCATCAGTTTGAAAGGGGCATGGCTCAGTGGGAAAACATGTCATGTATTTGAGTGCACCAATCAGAATTTTGATTAACATTTGAATGAAAATGTGACCATGGTATGTATTTGATTGTTAATTTCAACCTTAACTCATATTTCTTTTCTAACTGAATATTTACTGTCATAGAGATCTAATTAAGATTGGAAATCAACTTTTGCAGGGGCTTTCAACTAAACTTTTCTAATACATTAACTTTTTTTGATTGCATTTTAAAATCTGTAATTCTGCTCTCATGTGGATTTTTTGTACTGCATTCAACTGCCTCTCAAATGGCAAGATAATCATGCAATTTTAAGAAAATCTAATGGATAATCCATATGTTTTAAAAGCTTTAAACTAAGACTTTTCCCTTGTAAGGCACTATGTAAGAGATACCCCCATGACTTAGTATTCAAAAGACACGTTTTTAAAAGAAGGGTCAAAATTGATGCAGCAGAGGTTGAGATATCCTGATTTTTAGTCCCACTCCCTAGTAAAGGTCAAGCTCTTAAAGCACTAAATCCTATAAAATCCCATTATGCATCTTAAAAAGCATCGTTAGTTACACTCTCCCTGCTTTGTAAATACCCACAACCTTCAATCTGCACGCCCCCAGTTCTTAATGCAAGCTTTCTGCTAAAAATTAGAATTCTCAGGCTGGATTGAAATACCCTGATGGCATTATCAGAATTAGTTTCTCAGACTTTGTGAACTCCTCCAGAGCCATAGAAGACTTTGTACAACTGTTTTCACAGACTGAGTTGTTCTCCTTATACCGAGTAAACTGATCTTCATGTGTGAAATTGGCAGAGTGAAACACTTTTTTGATGTACTTTTTCCGCCTACAAGTCTACAACAGTAGGAACATGCTTGAAAGCCCCTAGGACCACCTCACCCGTCTCTCCACCCCCCCTTCTTTGTCTATTCCTGTCTTTCCCCAGTGGAGCTGGATGCTCGATCTGCACTGGAGAAACAGCGAGAGTCTGAACCAAGCACCAAATCAGAAACAAGTTAAAAGTAAAAACTAGTGGCCTGGATACGTCCACTTCAGTCTCGCCGGGATTACCCACTCTCCTCAGAAACATCAAATCACAAGCCTGTCAGGGGGCGTCTGTTCACTCACCTATCATTCATTTTATCCCCAACCTTGAAAATGATTGAAATTGAGTTATTTAACTTTTATTTTAAGGGAAGGTTTGCTGATACGCGTTTTCAGCCTCACATACATTTTTTTATGTTACAGATAATAATGAATAACATACAGTACCCTTCCTTTCATCTTTATCGCTTTGGTTCAGTGAGCTGAGGACTTCAGGGAACATTGTCCTCTCACTTTCACTCCACTCTCTCCAATTGTGCACCGCAGCCCACAGCTGAACTGACAACAAACCTGCAACCACAGCAAACAACTAGAGGTGAACGGTAATGAACTCATGTGCTCTATGAAACACACACCGTGAGCGGTGAGGCAGGAAGACTCTCTGCTACTCCGTACAGGAGCCTAGGTAGTAAATACTGTCAAATATCTCCTCGGGCACTGCTGCTGATCAGCATTAATCAAAGGTTTCCCAGTGTACAGTTTCACTGCCTTTAAGAGTTGAGTCTCAAGCTGACCGTTTTTTTTGTTTTGTTTTTAGCTCAGAGATAAGGAGGAACCGGTTACAGACATGCTGACGGGTGCTAATCAGCTTGGACACAGATGTGGGAAATATCAGAGTGTGTGTTCCTGGACCAGGACCTGCACTGTGTCACTATGCAGACAGACCAGACAGCACCCATGTGTGAAAGAGATGACCTCAGTCAGTCTGAAGAGGCCCAAGTGGAAAGAGGCAGACAAACTGCTGAATGACCTGATAATGTCTTTAAATTAGGGATCATAAGTAAATGCAACAACAAATTGTCATTCTGGGTTGTGAGAAATTCAGAAGCTGTCTTCTCCGCCTGTCTCCCTCAGTGGACCCAATGAATTTGTCACGAAGCCAGCAGCCTATTTAAGGGAAAGCTGATCCACCCGAGCCACGTTTCAGCGTCTTCCTAACAAATTCCTACGAGTCACTCCCTCTGAAAGAGAGCATTGTGATTCAACCAAACACTACCCCTGCCCCTCTTGTGGAAAAAAGGGCAAAATGGAAGTGGGAGTGCGTGCGTCCCCGGTGGACTGCCCCACCACTTGTTCAAAAAGCTTTCCCGCCTGGCCTGCTCTGGCCATGACAAGACCACAGGCTGGCCCATAGAGCAAAATGCTGCCTTCAAGTGCTGCTCTTAAAACTTGAAATACAGCGATGGAGATTCTAAAGGCCGGAGTAAGTGTGCTTGAAACAAGCTAGGTTGTGCGATATGTTAGGCAACTACATCTAAATGTAAAATGCTTATAGCTTCTCTAAATTACCACAATTACAGGAAAAAGACGGGATCATACGAAAAGGTACACATAGGCACACACGTTTGGACAGACTCTCCTAAATAATGTTGAGCTGACAGAAAATGTGTTGGATTAAGCCCCCAATTCGGACTTTGTGGGGAGCATGGGAGTTTCAAGCTATTCAATTAGCTACAAGCACTTAATTTGAAGCATACTGGAACCTTAAATTGTAGCTAATCTGAGCCATTTAGAAAATAGACCCTGTTTTTTTCATGGCACAAGCAAAGAGGTTAACCTCTTTGGCACAAGCCTGTAGAAAGTAGGCACTGCTGAGCACTGGGTTCGTCCCCTGGTCTGGGGAGGGCCTTTCTTCTGGAGTTTGCATGTTCTCCCCCGTGATTGTTTGGGCTTCCTCCGGGTACTCTGGTTTCCTCCCACCATAAAGACATGCATGCTGGGTAACTACTGCCATTGGCCTTAACTCTTGTGTTGTCTTCCCGTCAAAATTGAAAATCAACACTTTTATTGACGCTTTTTATCAATGGTTTTAACTTTTTCTCATGTTTTTGTCCTTTTTTTTTTTTTTTTTTTTACTTTTTTGACGTTTTCAACACTACGCAACACTAACTTTTTAACTTTAGTTTTACAGTTATTTTGGGAATTTATTGTCAATAAACCTCATTTTTAGGAAATTATGCCTAATGTTTGAGTTAGAAAAGCAGAAATTAGGAATTATTTGGACTAAAATTAAAGGAAAGTATGTTGATGGATAATCACAGACTGGAATATGTCAACTTTTACTCAATACTATTTCTAAACCATTTCATTTTTTTTCAAAAGCTATAAAATTGAATACAACACCCCAAAATTTATAAAAGTAGAGATTTGTACTTGCCAAAGAGCATTGTGTGCAATCAATCATGTTATTTTGGGTAGTAAAAAGAACATTATACCGTATATATAAAATGGATCAATTTGACTCAAGGACAATATGAGGGTTAAAGAAGGTACTGGCATATGTTTTCCATTTTTGTTTTTAAGTGTCTAATGCATTATATTGTACTAATTTTACCGTGAAGCACTTATTGATTTTTATCTGTGAAAGGTGCTATATAAATGAATCTTACTTACTTACTCACTTACTCACTTACTTACTTACATTACAACTGGAGTTGGTCCTCGAGCGCCGGAATATGGCTGCCCACTGCTCCTAAATAGTTAGGATGGGTTAAATGCAGCTACATTTCTCAAATTTACTTGGCAAATATAAAAAAAAAAGCTGTTACAAATATTCAGAAAAGATTCAGAAAATAGAAATTCATCATGTGAGTTGTAGCCTTTTTCTTTCATTTGAAAATTCTACTTAGCTAAATAGCTAGCTACTTTGCTAAAGGGCAAACGTATCTTGAATTGTTGCTAGTTGTATTTTGCTAGCAAGTTGTTAAGGAAAGCTTTACAACAAAAATGTCCTATGGAGGCAGAATAAAGAGAAAACGCCAAAAAAACAAACATGTAAGTGACAATTGTATCATTAGCTGTTAAGTTGTCAAAATTCCCACAACCGCTGAAGGAAGCATGAGGATGCGTATCGTGGCAGGGGCGGGGTTATGCAAATGAGGGAGCCGTTGACTGAATAGATGCTCCCGGCTTCTGGAAGCGGAGCAGAGACACTTGCTGTGGACAGGAGAGCCGGAGAGAGTGGACGCTCCGGACAAACAAAACAGATCACTTTCTCTCGACCCACATCATCGCAACATGTCTTCAAAGTGCCCCAAGTGCGACAAGACGGTGTATTTCGGTAAGTGTTGCCCTCTTCATGTGTTCCCACCTTTTGGAATTACTTTTTGGTCAGGATCCGGCTCATTAGATCGATATTTGTGGGACATATTTCACAGTAATTTACAAACTTAGTGAATAGCGTGCCTACTCGGATAGAAAACAGTTAATTCCCATTCATTGAAAACATATTTAGGCTACGCATCGCACAACTAGTTATTTTTCCTTTTTTTTTTTAATGGAGTTCTGAATGCAGCTATAACGTGCACTTTTGCCTATTTCTGTGTTTTTTACTATCTCAGCATACGGTGGGGTATAAAGTATTTTTATGTTTGACTGTAGCCTGGAATAGGATCCATAAAGCTTAATATTGCTTTAGGCATTTATGTTCAGTGGGAAAAATGTAAATCCTTCCTATGTCCCAAAGGGATTCAACAAAGTAAAGTTCAGTAGCATTCCTTAGATTAGGCTTTTTAGAGAAAGAGTTGGTGGCAATGTAAATTATTCACAGATACCAACCTGGGGGGGGGGGGGGGTAAACATACAAAAGCCCTGTCAGAGCAAACATTTCAGCAAAGGTATTTTTACTATAAAATATGAAATGCTTTAAACATATGTGAGAGAAGACACACAGTGTCTGCACTCAATAAAAAAAAAATTAAAAAAAATCAACAACTAGATAAATAATTTCTTATTTTGACACTTATCTGTGCCATTTTTAATTTGTTTTCTTTGGTTAACATCCAAGCTCGGCTGTTGGCTTTGGAGGCTTTCTGATGCAGCCCCTTGCCAAGAGTGCAGAAATGCCATATGCCGAGGTTGCCCACTCATGGAGAAACATGGCAACATCATGCCGCGTCGGTGAGACGTGATCATGCATGTTTCTGCTACCTTGTAAACAAAACACCCACTTAGGCAAAGCGTTACACTTCGTCACAGCGATGGCTTCTTCTATAGGCTATACTATAACAGATATTCAGTGTAAGAAATTATGCACACAGATAAGAGCAAAGCAGAGGATTAAGGAGCTAAGGCCATGAAGATAAACACAAATTCACATCCCTGCCTTTTAATCTGAAGGTTGCACATGCTATGCACCCTGTATTTTTAGGGACCATGCTTCTGTTCAACCATGAGTAATCCTGTGTAAATGTTATTCCGCTTGCAGGGAACAAAAAACTCTTTCTTCAGCGCTGATCTTTTTTGCACTTCATAGCACACATCAAAGCTGGTACGGGGGGTCAAAATCAATTATATGAGTGGATGGAAGTCCTCTTACGTAACAGGAGTGGCAGCAAACAACACAGCTGCTGCTCATCCAATGGGTCCCGAGAGGAATAAATATAAGATTTATTTTCCTCCAATACAGATTTCATGCATGTCTGAGTATTCATTTGCATCCTAGCCTTAATTCGCTGCAGTGAGTGAGTCACAGCTCCTCTGTGATGTTTATTTTATTCATTTATATCCATCCTGGTGGAGTTATTTTTACTTTGTGTCTTATTGGGCGGAGAACGCCCAGGGCCGAGTGGACTGTAAGGATGATGGAACGGCTACTAGGAAGAAGCACACGTCAAACCAGGGAGGATGTAGAGAGTGAGTGTGGGAGGTTGTTAATGACAATATTAAACTTTCGGTCCATTGCAAGGGAGGGCTGTGAAACCTATGACAAGGCATGGGAGAGGTCAGGGTGGGAGAACGGTTGTGCCTGTGCAGCTGCCTACAGCCTGAAGCATCAACATGATGTCAGTGATGGATTTCAGATACTGTAGAATGAGCTCAGCAGCTCCACCTACATACATCCTCCTCTCAGATACTTGGCTCTCCAAAGACGCCAGAAATGCTTTTTAGGTCTGCAGAACAGTTAAAGTCCCACAAATGAGGGTGTAAAATTGAGTAAAAAAAACAGCTTCTTCTGATCTACACCAGGACATGTGTTATTGATGGAGAAAATTGTCTATTTCCCGTCCTATTATATTTCCCTTTTTTTTTTTTTTTGTGGTTCGTGGTGTAGCTATATAGAGCAGTGATTGGCCCACCCTGCAGTTACCCACTGGTGTTGCCCAATATTGGATTTAGCAGGCATCCGTTTTCAACACTTGACTCTATTTTTCTTTACTACATTTTTTTCTTTCGTTCCTTACTTTGATGAACATCTGTTTGTGGTGGTGATGGTTGAGTTAAGTCGCAAGTCTTGTCTGTTTCTGCCTTTCTCTTTGCTTTTTCAGAAACCCAACTATACGGCACCAAAAAGCGTTGTAGCGCTGGCCGAATTCAAATTCCCACGTCCACACTGTGGCTTCACATCTGTTAGTTCCTGTGGTATAGAGATGCTTAGAATACACCAGGGACTATTGGATGACATGTGACAAGCCCCAGTGGAAGTACATTGTTAGCGTGTGATAGTGTCCATGCGGGACACAGCACAGCATGGCTCACTAAATCTCTCTTGGCTCCAGACCCAAATTCAGCTGAGCCATCCAGCCACAACTCTTGTGCATGACAAATTGGAGCAGTGCATCTTTGTGCAGCTAAGTGAATAAACGAAAAAACTAATGGTGCTCTGCTGTGAGTTTTTTTTTCTTCTCTCTCTTTCATTCACCAATTCCTCTCACTTTGGTCCTCTTTCAGTCACTTGCTCTCGCCTTAAGCCCTGGATTCCTCTTCCCCAACTAGAAGGACTGGGGAAATGGGGTGAGATGCAGGCTCGCCTTTTATTTAAACGGGAGACTCTCAAAGTACCTCATGCATTATAATGAGAAGCGACATCTCTGTTCACACAAAGCTCGTTCTGTCTCCGCGCACGTTTGTTGTTTCCAGCAAGGCAGAATACCTTCGTCCTCTCGGCCTGATGATACGCTTCCCACACACCTCTTTTTTTTATCCCGCTTTTACCCCAGACAGCAACACAATACCTGTTTTTTTCCTTCCCCTCTTTTCTGTCAACGCTAGAGTACCCTGTTTTCTACTTGGCTGCCCAGAGGGCTGTGTGAATGTGCCCTGCCAGTTATGTAACCTCATTTCTTGAGTCGTTGCCTCCCGCTCGCTGCCATTGCATAACCTGCCAGCTACTGTGCACCAGTCAATGACGGCCCTTTTTATCTGCCTTTTTGAGGCACAATATGATCCCTTAATGGAGATGGCAGTAAGCATGGTGTTGAAAGTCAGGATGCCCCCCCCCCGTCCCCCCTCAACACAGTTGAAACCATTCCACCTTGCAGCAGAATGACCTATTGAGAGGCGTAGAGGAGCAAACTTTAGCTTTAAGGATTATAACTTTAACTCCTTATCTTTGGAGCTACGCTTGTTTGACACTTTCAAATACATCTACTCCACTTGTACCATGTGTTCACATAGACAATGTATTACTTTATCTTTACAAGACTTAGATTTAACTTAAAGTAGTATATACCCATTCATACATTTTATGCCTCTATCATATGATGTCTACCTTGATTATCCAATTGATTATCCAATTACATAGGCTACATGTGAAGGAGCCAGGCATACAGTCCTGCTTCGTCTTTGGAAGACATGGTCCACTACTCTGTAAGCTACTCATGCAGGCTAGATGTTTTTGAAGTCCCTGTAGCCAGGACACAGTGTCCTGAGCGGTTAGAGATGAAATGCCGTGTGGGGCAAACAGGCCCAGGGGTTCAGGGAGGGACTGTGGAGAGGGTGCTTTGCCTGCAGCTCCTTTGACCAGCGCAGACAGGATGCGAGTTAACTGCAGCTCATTTAAGTCAGCCTGCAGGATTCACGAGGTCGGCCTCTTTTATTCACAGAGGGAGTAGGAGGTGGGGGGGGTGGAGAGAAAGGGAGAGGGCCTGGGGAGGAAACCTCGCCTTGGCTGAGGCGACAGACAACCTCCAGAACTGAGTTTTGCCACGGGGTTGCATCAGCCACAGGACGGAGACCGATTCCAAATTCATGTTTCCTGGCCGCTCTTTAGCATCGGTCCCCACCCTGCAGCGTCACTGTGAGCACCACAGCACCCACCCACCCTGGACAAATCCATTCTAATGTTTAACACACCAATGGTGGGGTCATCTCACTTTCAGTTCCCTCCCAATTATATTCTGTGCCATATCTTTTTCAACACCTTAAGTATAAATGGGTTATTCATCACAGTTTTATTAGTTGTCATGTGTAGTAGCGTTGAATGTTACAGTCAATTAATATACAGTACGTGCAAACATGATTAGTCAGTTAACAAAAATAATGTTTTTTTTTCAGATTTTCCAAATTGAAGATTTTCTCCTTTTCTTTGATTTTTATATCAATAAAAATACTATATGTTGGGGTTTTAGACTCTTTGTTGGAGAAAAGACATTTGAATGAGTCACCATGGGTGGAGGGAACTTGTCTGATTGTGGGTATGTTAGCCTTAGCTGCTTTTCATATATCATAAACAAACCCCGATTTGGTTTTTCTAACCTTTGCCTATAAGAAAATTAGAAGAGGACACCTTGTGCTCTGGGAACTTGCATTTAACTTTTAGGTTTTGGCATTTTATAGACTAAAAAATTAGCAAATTAAGCAAAAAAGTATTCTAGTGTTAGCCCTTTTTTAGCCTTACAATTGTGGCACGTTGGCTGTAAACATCTCATTTATTTGGCGATGCCTATTAGTCTTGAAAGTAGAATGGAAGGGCTTCCCAAATAATCGGGATTTAATGATCTCCATATAGAGCAAGAATCTTTTTTTTTTTTTTTTTTTTTTAAATGGAGCACAGATTGTCCCCATACTCAATGAAAAACACGAGAGTAGTTTGTTTACTGCACAAGCTGAAAACTCCTTCAAAGTGACTTCCCTTGGCGAGGTTGAATGCCCCTGTGTGGCCTGACTGAATGGCAATTGTCTGTAATTTCTAAAAGGTCACAAGTCCTTGAGGGTGTTTGTACTCCAGAGAACAGAATAGTGAGAGGATGCAGAAGAAGGAAACGCAGGCTGCTTGTTTTTTCTTTCTTGGGATTTCTCTTGAGATATAGATTTTTGTTGCACTAATGCCCAACCAACTTTGGTCCTGCTTGCCTCTGGCTTCAGTCAGTGTATGGTGTTCATTGACTCAGTTTCACGCTGCTGTACACAAACCAACAAGCCGAAGAACACCGCGTGACTTTTCAGCTCCACGATTGTTGTGTGTCTGACAGAGATCCATACTAGAGACTAACCATATCCTCAATCGTGTTATAGATTATTCACAATATCCATTGTTCATCATCAACTTTAACATGCCGAACGCTTTCTGTTGGCCGGAAAATTCCTAACTGTTTGGTGTTCATTTCAGCCTCATCTGTGAACAACTGAGTTAAGAATTAGTCTAATCTAAATGATATCCCACGCAACATGGTCTCTGCTTTGCTTTGGCCACTGTGTTGTTTTATTAGGACGTGCAGTTAACGCACTGCCTGGACTAAAACCCACACCGAATGAACAGCTGCCACTTGTGACTCAGCTGTCACTGATTTTGTGTGTGTGTGTTGAACAGATGGATCCATATTAGAGAGTAGAACATAGTCCAGTCAACCGTGGTTTAGAGATATTCACAATAACATTGGTTACATCATCAACATTACAACCGAAACAAGCTTCGTTTGGCGCGAAAATGTCCATACGCTTGGATGTTAATTTCAGCCTCATCTGTGACAAACTGATTAAGAATGTAGTTATAATATAAACATGTATATTTCCATATGTCATTAAGGTCTCTGATGCTTAGATTTGCCACTGTTGTTCCCTGTCAAATTATTGAGTGATTAAGACAGCACCCACATGAGATTTTAGAGCCCTATCCTCCTGTTAGACATTGCTGCCACATTGCATGCTGGGAGTTCAGCTGTATGAATGTTGTTCTGTGCAGACAGCTTGTTTATCTGTGCTTTAAGTAAGACGGACAGGCAGAATTTCCATCACATCTTATTCCAACACCAGCTCTGGTGTTAGGCTACAGCTGCCATGTCACTGTCGACAATTAAGCAACCATAATTAAGTCATTTTGGAGAAATTGGCTGTTGATGTTTCCCCACTTTGAAGACCCTTTTGTTAAGTTTCTATTGCTTAATGTTCTGTCGAGTGTGTTTTGTAGAATATTTGGCTGCTCCTCTCACAGGCTGTTTGTACACAGAGCATAATTGGTTTCACTCTTAATTTGATCTGATGTGTAAGTGGATCATGTCACAGAAATGACAAAATAAATCGAGTTATAACAAGCTTGAAGCTGTCTGATGTACCTCTGTCAGCACATCGCATACTCGTAATCACTGGAATATCACGAGTCGTTTTCAAAGAAGCTCGCCTATCTGATGTTGAATTGCTGTTTTTACCCGTTGCATCAGTTGTCTTATGACTCCAATTTCCCAGCAATAAAGTTAGACCCAATTTCTGATTTCTAATGCTTTTTTTGGCTCCTGATAATTCTTTGTCTTATTGGTTGGAATCATGGATAATGTGTCTTTTTTTAAGATGTTCAAAGTATGTCTTTGTTCGTCATTGCTAAACCCAGGGGTATAGTGTAAATATGTCTGAACTTATTAAATCTAAAAGCATGAGCTATTAACAATTTCAATACGTTTTCCATGTACATAAAAGCACCTAAATCACTTCCTTATGCCTTGAGTTTTGAATGGGACAGAGTGCCATTCTGTGTTTAGATGAGATGTTGCCCCTTCATTTTTTTGTGAAGCCGGTGGCAGCGCTAAAACACTGTCGTAATGCCGCTTTCGTTTGCACTTTAGCCCGTTTGGTAATTTCCCGGCTACAAATTGACTTAACCATGCCGAGGTGTGTGGAGTGCCACAGCTGGGGTGGCGTTTGTGAGCGTCAGGTTTTGACCCTCGTATTCCACGTCTTATCACAACCTGCAATTTTTGTGGCATACATTGACTGACGTGCACACGCAGACAACCACAGACACACACTTTCAAGCCTCCTTTGCTCTTCATTTATGTCCAGTAACATGGCTAAGGCTAAATCAGGGAGAAGAGGAGTCAGCAGCAGGCTGCTTCAGTGATTTAAGCCATATTGACAATGCAATCAGAGGAGCCGACCGCTGACTGCGAGCTTAGAAATGTTTTTTACAAATGAAGCTAAGCAGCTTTACAGTGGTGCAAGTATCGTATTGTTATGGTGATGACCTCTGACCAGCACTTAATTATTTTTTTTGGGGACAGATAAAGACATGAAAGGGGAGAGAGAGAGAAGGAGAAAGACATGCAGCAAAGGGTTTTGCCCTTTGCTCAGGGCCGGGTTCGGGGTCGAACCCAGGCCTGCTGTGTTGAGGAGTAAACCTCTATATATGGGTATGGGCGCCCACTCTACCCACTGAGCTATGTGGGTGCCCTCTGTTTTTTGTTTTTACTTCATCCTCTCACCTGTTCCTGCAGCAACATTATCTGTCAGCAACCACCACAAAATAAACCAATACAACTGTATTACGCTGTTCTACCTCTATATTAGCTTAAATATACTTAAAAAAGTCAAAATTCTATTATTCCAGTTCATAAATGTGAATATTTTCTGTTTTATTTTACTGAACATCTTTGAGTTGTGGACAAATTTGAGGATGTCATCTTGGGCTTTGGGAAACACCTTTTTATAGACCAAACAACTAATTGATTACCCGGGAAAATAAGGAATCAACAATGAAAATAATGGTTAGTTGCAGCCCTACCATTTGGTAGACTGACTGGATACTCTCGCAGTTTCACTTCCTGTCTGACTGTCTGAACGGCCCCACGGCTCGCGTCAAAATAGACCTGTCACGTATTTGAGCGAATGGCGGCGATTGCTCGCTGGGCAAGCGACACGACCAGAACGCAGCACAGATGGAACAGCACAGTTGTGCCTAGTAGAAATTTGGGGTTACATTAGGTTTCCAACAAAACCAGACTCAAATGTCAGGTGAGGTAAACTACAACTCTTCCACGGTGATTTCCCAAAGCTGTTTACATTAAATCACACTGGAATCCTTTGTTGTGTGTTTGTGACTGAGAGAGAAAAGCGATTGGCTAAAACGGATTTGGCACATCCTCATCGGTCCTGACAATGGGAATGGGAATTTCTGGAGAGACTTCCCCTGTGAACAGGAGCTTGTTTGTTTACACAAGGGGGTGCATTTACCCTCAGGTTGTTGCCATAATGAGGTAGAGTAAGATTTGGATGCATTTTGGTCACCTAATTTGGGCCCACACGTTTACTATTCTGGGAGAAGAACAACGGTCTTTAGTTCTATTGCTGCAGTCAGTTAGATTTTTCACTTTCATCTTTTCATGCATGTAAAATGTCAACCTAAATGCATATTTTCTGGCTTTATTTCAGTGGTCGAGGCTATAGGGCTGCTCGAGTTATGAAAAAAAAGGAATCACAATTAATTTGGTCAATTTTGAAATCACGATGAAGTAACATGATTATTTATTGACTTTTGGAAAAGATGTTCCAATTATTAAACTTGACTAACTGTGAAAAGGTTAAACACATCAACAGTGAAAACACCTAGAACTGTGAAATTTCCCAAAATATAACAGCTTTTCTTGATTAGTCTGTTTTTGTGCTCATTAGGAGCCAAAATTGAAATTGTGATTAGAATTTGGATTGATTGCACAGTCCTGCGAGGCTGTACAGTATGGGGGATAACAAGGACAGATCTCACATTGGAGCTGAGGGGTATAAACATCTGGGCCAGAAGCAGATCCCCCTCCCCCCACTCTATAACTCCCACAACACATAATACAGACACACAGGTTCACTCCTCTTATAATAACGACTGTCCTTTAAAACAGGGGGCTGTTAAACAGTGGACTTGTTTTACTACACACAGGCAGAGGAATGAAGATATACTTGCAAGGCTCTGACGTCCGTTTCCATTCATACCCTCATTTTTTAAATGTGTCCGGAGGTGTGTCTATGTTTTCAGTCAATGACATGAACACACACACACACACACACACCACACACACACACACACACACACACACACACACACACACACCACAACATACACACACACACACACACACACACACACACACACACGGAAAACGCAACATTGAGGACACACTGGCAGTGTTTTTAACAGGACAGAAAGTATGTGGGTATCAACCTGCTATTTTATTTATTTCTCCTCCTTAAACATCGTCTGAAGGTGTTTTAAAGGTTTGTTCGCTTAATTTAAAAGAAACTAGAAAAGGCAAAATGGTCTGAATTTAATGTTTTTGACCATATCTTGTTACTTTATGAAACTGGCAGTCCGACTTTCACGTCCACTTGATGACTTCAGGATTGGCCAGCTGTGCAGAAGTGAGAGAGGAGCCAGGGTTTGAACTTCTCTCTCTGACTTCTCTTTCCTTTTTTCCCACAACGTTTGTCACTTTTCACTTGAATGACCAAGTGCAACAAAGTTCACAAAACATGAATTGACATACTGTATATGGAGATGGATATGGACAAAAGATCATCCTGACGATAAAGTTAGGTGATGAACACGTAAAAAAAAACGTGCAACAATAGGAATGTCTTTCATGAGACACTATCTGAATATGTGCGTCGTTACCTTCATAGTTAAACAATATCAAGTTCCCCCCCCAATGACGACCAGCTTTTCACTCAGCCTTCCAAAGCCAGTGTGCTGCTAACTGAGATTTGAATCCAGATGATGAAAAAAATGAATGTGTTTTCTTTAAAAAGTGTCATATTTGTAAGTGTATGTTTAATCTGTGTGTGTAAATCTCTTAAACGGTAATGCCTAAGGGTGTGCAATGAAATAAATGTACAATTAAGTTGTATGGTATCATGTGTCCAACTACAAACTTAAACTTATGATTTCTGACGTGGTTGGACAACACACTGTACCAACTAGTTGTGTTTGAGCATAACGCCGACCCTTAATAGTTGAAGTTGAAGCACCAGTGAAAGAGTCCTCTTTTTAACTCTAGTGGGCGTGTCTGAAGGTTTTGTGGCCATCTTCTGATTTGAGTGAATTATTGATTTTAAAGAATGATTTATGGCTGGCTTTCTGCTCTGAATAACTATCTTTTAAGAGTGATTAAACATTTCCGGCAATATTTCATGTTCAAGTCAGCATTCCTCTGCTCTCAAGTGTTGATGGGAGGTCACGCACCCCAACCCCAGCTGTTCTCCGGGGCCTTGTTGTCGGCCATTTGTTTCAGTGTTTTTCTACTTGATCGGGAGAACTGATTGAAGAGTAAACAGAAACTTCTGCAGGAAGTAGTCAGATCTCCTAAAGCAATACTTTAGAAAATGAATGATCCAAGAAAGGAATTAATTTGGTCAAAGGTGAAAAGAATACATACAATACAATCCATTAAAGGAACAATACAAAAAAGCTGCTACTACTTTCTTTTAAAGTAAGGTCTCTCAAAATAAAAAGATGTGTGGAATTGAAGCTGAAAGTGTTGGACTAGTTTTAAATAGTCTGTTATATATCATACAAATAATTTCCCACTTGTTAGCATCAACATTATTTTTATAATATATATATAATGAAACATTTCATAATGCAAGAAGTTATCTTTTAAGTGGCGTCCATATTTAGTTTTTGTTATTTTTTTCTTGTTCTTTGGACAGAATTCCCTGTTTTCCCAGTTATTTGAGTTCCATGCTCTCCAGAAACTGACTCTCAAATCTCTGTCAGATTTAATTTGCTGACATGACGCTGATGCAGGAATTTGACAGCACTTCTACAGGTTATGGTACATATGGGAAAGAAGCAGAAAGTCCAGGAGGAAGTAATTGTCTGTATGTCTGCATACATGCTCTCCATTTGTGTGTTTTTGACCAAGGGTATGTAGGAAACGGACTCCAGTATCCTGCTATTTGTGCCCTGCCTTGATAAGAAAAGGTGTTTCCTCTGCTGCCTGCACAACTCCTTGGGGCCCATTGTGTGTGCGCAGCAGAGACTTATTATTGGAAAGGGTATAATTAGGGTCCCTTTGCTTGTCTGGAAGGGTGGTCGGTCTGGGAGTGAAAGGGGACGGAAACGGGATTGAAGGGCCGTCTGCAGCAGGATGGGTATACTGTAAATTGGGGGAGGGGTGTGTGCATCTTTTGCAGTGTGAACAAAGGATCTGGGTTAGATGTGGGCACCCCCTGCTGCTCCAGCTGGACTGGGACTCACGCCACTGTCTGTTTATCCCGCAACGAACGACATCATCACTGCATTCTGTAGTGCAGTGATTCCCCAACCTGGGGTTACTTCTGCTGTTGCCACGGGGTACGTGGAAAGATTGTAGAGCAGCTCAACTAATTTGAAAATAAATGAAATTTATGATTTGATTAAAAGAATATATCAGCTGTAACACCTGAACACTGCTTGTTTCAGTTATGAGTGTGTAAAAGCGAGCACATTTTAACAGGTAGCTAAAAGTAATGTAGAAATAGTTAGCTTAAAGTAATGATTAAATGGTAGAAATAACAAAGTATTGCATAAGCGGCGGAAATGGTTGGCTAAGAGGTCTGAAGTCAGTTAGCTTAAAAGACGGCTAAATGCCAAAAAACATCCAGCTTCACTCCAAATTGTAGTAGTACTGTAGTACCATTGTTGACCAAACCGACCTAAATATTCTCAGTTCAACAAGCATGAAAACTTGAACACTATCCACTTTTATATAAGGAATAGTGTTATACATTTGGAACATACTTTGGGTTTTGATGCAGAGGTACGTGAGTCAATCTGACGGGGCTGTGTGTGTCTGTGTGTGTGGGGAGGGGACAGGATGGGGACGGGACAGGATGGGACCTCGGACCAAGGTTGTGAACCACAGCTGTAGTGGAACACAGGCATTCCCAGTATCCCCCACCCCCAGTTACTCAGTTGGCACAATGACAGGATTCCCCTCAGGGGCACATCAGTCCAGAGATACAGTACAGGCTAATCGTTATTCTGGAGAGTGAAGTAATGAGGGGACGTCATCCCTCTCCGCCATGATTTCAACGCCACATTATAACATGTCGCACAAAGCCTGCCACAATCCATGGCTGTTGTCCATAGTCATGTCTATAAATGCTGCTTTATGTGAATGTTTGCACTCACCCCCCAACCCCATCTCTTTTGTCTTTCATGTGCAGCTGAAAAGGTGTCATCACTGGGGAAGGATTGGCACAAGTTGTGTCTCAAGTGTGACCGCTGCAACAAGCTCCTGAACGCTGGAGGACATGCCGAGGTCAGTGAGACACCAGCAGCACATTACTGTCCTCTTCTCTCTCTCTCTCTCTCTCTCTCTCTCTCTCTCTCCTCTCTCTCTCTCCTCTCTCTCTCTCTCTCTCTCTCTCTCTCTCTCTCTCTCTCTCTCTCTCTCTTAATTCAATTCTCTGATACTATCTAATTCCACTTTATGCCTTTATGCTTATACTCCACTACGTTTCAGAGGGAATGTTGTACTTCAGCTTTAATTTTTTTCAGATGAAGTTGTGAAATAAGATTATTATTTAACTTCAAAATACTCTATAAAATGGTCAACTTTAGCTCAATTTTTGAGTACAGTTAAATTAATTTGAGACTTAAAATGCGTCTTACACATTAGTGCATCAGTGAAAATGCTACATTGATAAATATAAGATTATGAGTGGTGTCATTCTGCATATTTAATCAGGTTAATATTTCTGTAAATAGGAACTCAAATGGGGGACTTGTTTTTATTTTGTGTATTTTACTTTTCCTTAGTTAAAATATCTCAATAGCTCTTCCATTGTTAGCAACTAAACACTTTTTATTATAAAACAATAGAATTATTTCTTCTTTCTTTTTTCATTAATTAATTAGCTGTTTAGTATACATATAAAATGGTAAAAATGCTCGTTGTTTGCCGAGGTAATGTCTACAAATGGCTCATTACGTCTTAACAGTCCAAAACCCAGAGATTCAATTTAAAATGAATTACAGCTTCTGCATCTTGCTTCAAGGCACTTCAGCAGGGGATTAAACCCAGTCCACCTATTGTCCACCACAGTGTAAATGAATGGTGACCTGTTAAGGGAAAAACAGGAAGGAGGAGATATGTGTTCTCTGTAACTGGGGCAATGCTATGGACTCTTTCTAGCCTGTATAGGAGCCCCGCTGTGTGTATGGAGCACATCACCAACATTGCCCGGGGTAGGAGTTCACTTCCGCTAAGGCCACTCATGCTAACATTACATGCACTTAGTGATGCTGTGAAGCACTGTGGCTAAAAATGTCTGTCAAATGGCTCCTCTGAATTGGCTTTATTGGCTTTTCTATTTTAGAGAGTTATGTTTGACTCAGCTAGGTCTTTCTGTATGAAATATCAGTACATTGGTGTTGGCGATCACCAAAGGCCAACTAACTCCTTGCCACTGTTTCTTTACACTTCATTGACTCTAACAAGGGGAAGGGAGTGCTGCCTGGTCATTTACTGACTTATTAACAGATTGCCTCACAGTGGATCCTCAATGAAAAATGCTAACCTTGTGTAGCTTTTGTGAAACTGTTGGCTTGTTTCATCATTAAAAACTATGAAAAATGATTTTCTGTACACAAGGACAGTATGTGAGTTTTTTCTTTTAATCTCTTGGTGATGTAGGGAGTACATACAGGGCTAGTTTGCAAACTACTGTAGCTGGCAAGTTAACCGCAGACACGCTAACATGTTGGCGTTAGTCAGTCTCGATAGCTATTCCAAGCTTCTACTGATACCACTTTCTCTGTACCGTGTTGTTTACTCCCCCATGTTTGTTCTCAGGATTGTGGATAATGTCATTTTAATAAACAGAAAGGATGGATGTATTTTATGTACAGTCGACTCCTGTCTGCAAACCATCGCTCTTCTGTGGAACGGTTTTTACTGCAACGCAGAAGGTTAAATTAAAGTAAACCGTGCCACTCAGCTAATAAGCAGCTTTGTTTCCACTGAAAATGAGCACAATTAAGATTGTTTGCTATTGGTCCACGGTAGCAATCAATTTTGCTTTGTGGAACATTTTCAGAGCTGGTGTGACCGGGTCTTTAGACTAAAAGGTGCTCTTTTCAAGTGTTCAGTGGATCGAGATACACTGAACAAAATTATAAACCTAACACTCTAATTTTTTATGAGCTGAACTCAAAGATCTAAGACCGGTCAGTATCTGGTGTTAGGGTTAGGTTCATCTGTGAAGAGAACAACTCTCCAAAGTGCCAGACACCATTTTCCCACTCAAGTTAAGGTTACGACGATGAACTGCAGTGAGGTTGAGAGAGAGAGAGACAGACAGACAGAGAGAGAGAGAGAGAGAGAGAAGAGAGGGAGAGGGATGAACCCTAACACCAGACTCTGACTGGTTTTGTTCATTTTCATACAGGAAATTGCTGACTGCATGCTTTCCTTTCCTGCCTTGATGTGTGTCTGGTTGCATCTGTCAGTATGACTCTTTCCTTGTGGGAATTTGAAGCCCCTTAGCATTAAAGGATGACTTGCCTTCTTCTTCTCTGTTGCATAATCACACTGCACTATTACCTCTCAACATACATAGAGATTTTCGTATAATGCCATTTTGCTTTTGCCTCATATGACCCATTATCTGTAAATGGGTTAGTCTCCCGCTCTTTTCTCAACCCAAAGAGGATGTGATCTCAGCGTCTTTGTACACAAAAACAATTTCCCCGCAGACCCTAAAGGATGCTGCTCTCCTGTTTAATCTCTGCATGATTACAGTAATGTAGTCACAAAATCTCTCTGAGGCCCCACGCTCTCTCTGTACACCCTCCTCCTCTCTCGCTCTCTCCCTCTCCATGGACGGCATCCAAATCCCGCTCCGGGCTGCAGCGCCGTGCCACAAGCCTGACTTTAGTAGGCAAAAACTCGATACTTGATCATCGTCATGGAAACAGAGTGAGGCTGAGAGATGTTAAATATAACAAATGGGACTGTGGTTTTGTTGGGGAGGATGTTTGATGTAATCTCAGGCCTGGTATGTAAAAGGTTACGACCCTCGGAGAAACACTGACTGCTTCTTTAAAAGGAGTAGGGGGCAGATCGGGGCCCACTGTGGCCTGTCGTCTGTGGGCCGAATGAGGGCAGCAGCTTCCTCAGGCTGGTGGCAGAGAGCCAGGCTTGAAAGGAAAAGGTGACAATGTTGACCCCAAAAGATCAGGATTGGATTAAAATGCATACCATCTTCTTAGAGTCACAACGCGCTCAGTCAAACCGGTCAAATCAGAACATAACAGACCTGACATTGTAGGAATCAGTGGAACTTAATCTCCAGTGATAAACAGCAGAACTACAGATTTCTTTCTTCCACGCACAAAACCTGGCCCCTACATTACCCATAATGCAACTCAATTTGGGTGTGCTATGCTACTAGCAGCTAATGTAGCCTCGAGCTGCTAGCCTTAAGCAGTGATAGAGCAGGCTACAGCAGTTCTGGTAAACTCATGATACAATTCAAGAAAGAAAAAAACCTCTTTGGTTGAACTGCATGGCTTAATGCCATAACCTGATAGCATCTTTTAAAAGCCTAACCTTTTCTGAAAACAGCTGCCTGCTAAGTTACGTAGTGGCTTTGCTGTAAGCCTGTAAATAAAGTAAGTAAAAAGCCGATCAAAGACAGCTAAGGGGTCAAAATTAATCCACCTCCATTCCGGGTTTTTACACAGGGACTGAAGCCCGGCAAAGTGAGTGAGTAGAGGTTGAGGCAATGGTGCATGGAGATAAAGATGGAGAAAACATTTAAATGTCAGGATGTGAACTGCTGGGAAGAGCGCGGGCTGCTGTGCAGCGATGGATAATCCATTTTTAGGGTCCCTTTGCCTCAAAGCCAGAGCCACAGTGATACTTTACAGCATCCTGTTAACAGAGCACTCAGTTCACTTGACAATGACGCCCTGTGTGTCCTGTCCTGAGAAAGTCATCAGTGCTTATTCACGGCAGCGGCGTCTAGACCTTTACGGATCTCATACGTGTCAAACAGGAAGTGGGAGAGGAGTGCATGGCTGCTTTAACAGTAGCTGATCCTGTCACGGTTAATTCATTATTAAAAAGGGGAAAGAATCCTTTTTCCTGCCACACCATCTTCTGAGAAAAAAGAAGCTCATGTGACCAAAGCAGAAGGGGTTGTGGGTAGTATGTCCCTTTTGTAACGCCAGTTTTCCCTTTGCCACCCAGGCCCTGGCGTCTTGCCCGTGGCATTCGCTCGGTTCTTCTCTTCTATGGGCATTGGGCTCTGGACCAGTGGCCACCGTTGTCCTGATCCTCTACCCGAGTTGATCACATGCTCCTGCACTGACTGCCACGTACCCAGCATGCATCAGAAACAAGCCATGTATGTCTTAGACTGACCCCTCGAGTGGCAGACCTTCATGGGGCTACAGGCACGTGGAGCTGGATTCATCAACAGAGTCCTGTTTCTTAGAAACAGCCGGCGTCATTATTATGTGTTGAGATGGAAAAAAAAGGCTCATCTCCGTTTTAGGACACGATCTCTCCATCTCCTCTCCAAAACTAAAATATATGATGTCAAAAGTGTGACAAATATGACTATTCATACATGTCATTGTTACATTTTCCCATTTGCGTCATCCATATTTTTTTTTCTTCTTTTTTCATCCTTTACATGCCTATTGAGTCAGTTTGTTTTATCTGTACGTCATGGTGTTTTTCTGTCTCTCCCACAGCACGATGGACGGCCCTACTGCCACAAACCATGCTATGCTGCCCTCTTTGGGCCAAAAGGTAAAGTACATAATGCTTTTATTCAAAATAAACTACTTCAAATTCACAATGGAACAAACTAAGTGCAGTATGTTGGTACCCGTTTATGTCTATACTCTCTTATTGCATCTTAACTGGATTTGTTTAACTCTTTTATAGTTTGTCTTTATTGTTGTACCAATTTTTTATAAGGTATCTCTTCAGACAACGTTGTAAATCTCAATAAGACTTCTACCTAGTTAAAGGAAGGAAAATGAATACATTTTTAGTACGTATGGAGGCAGCAGAATGACTGAAGTAAATACATGAAATACAGGCTGAAATAATACATAAATCTAGATCAATATTTGAATTAATACGTAGAAGGTTGAACATCAATATACACAAAAGAATCATTCAATTTCTACAAAACTACATGTACATGTCTGTATATGAATTGACTGGTTCACCTACTGATGTTAGCCAGCTATTTCAATATTTTGTGATTTATTACCAATTTCTATATATTTCTTAATTTCATTATATATTAAATATGTATTAATAATAATATTTAATGTAATTGAAATTAGACACTTATGTATTTATTGATGTATTCACTGAAGTTTAGTCTTCCAGAAGAGTCCGTATAAGGTTTTAGTGCAGATCTCATTGCCACATGTCAAATGAACATTTCCTCCTCCTTTTTAATTAAAAAAAAAAAAAAAAATTTTTTTTTTTAACCTCTACTTTTCAGGGGTGAACATCGGTGGAGCCGGCTCCTATGTGTATGACACGCCAGCCAACAACAACCCGTCTCCTACCAGTGTGGATTCGGCACCCAAAGCTGAGGAGAAGCGAGTGTTCGCCCCCAAGGCGGCATCAAAAGGTGAATGAGACGCGTGTATTCATACTGCATGTACTGTGAACGGTGGCTCCATCAGCAAGAGTTGGACGGGTTGAAAAAAGTCAATAAGATTTTGGTGTTTTAGGTCGGAAGGAAAACTGCTGCTAACTCAATGAGAGAGGAGGATTTTCTCATGTGTTAGATCGTGGTGTGGGTGTGGTGGGGTGGGTGTGGGGGGGGTGGGGTGTTCTGGGGAAATACCTGTCAGCAGGAACAAAATCATTTTATCGGTTGTTTTTCACCAATTTATCTCTGCTGTGCAGTTTTTAGCAAGTGTAGGTTTTCTGCTCACAGGGTTGTTGAAGCCAGACAACTCAGCTTTCTGGTACTAAATCCTTTCAATGTGTGGGGCTTAACATTTGGATCAGCTCAACAGATCTTTGGAATCTTTCATAGTTTTTTAAAAACTTGTGTAAAAAAACTTTATTTAACCAAAAGAGGATAGATGGGTAAATGTCTTTAGTATATAACATCTATAGTAGGCTATGATTACAACTAGTACACTGTGTAACACTGTATAATTTCAGACCTCTGTGTTTCCGAGATTTTGGGCAGGAAAGATGGAGAAATAAGTTATTTGAACCTAATTTTAGTTTAACTTCCAGTGTCATGCTTTAGTTTGATTCGTAACACGTTATTTTATATGCTGTTTATAGTTTGCTTTATTTGTTTTGAGATTGTGTGTGTTCAGGTTTTTTATGTAGGATTTAATCTGTGTGCTTTTATTTGTTGGATTTTGGAAATTATTTTGAGGGGAAAAAGTGTGAATGGGAAAGTTGTTTTATGACAGAATAAAACCAAACCAATGTCTTTGCCTTTTTGGCTCCACCTGCAGTCCCCAGAACGACACTACATGTTCACCACACATCCATCTACTCCCATGGTTGGCTGTTCAATAATCATAAAAAACAATCTATACTTTATTAATCCCGTATGGAAATTACAATATTTTCACTCTGTTGTTAGAATACACATTGCACACAGAAGATGGAGTGAATGAAGTAACTTAGCAACCAAAACATTTTTGTTTGGCAAATTTAGCCACTTTACTGAATAATTCCCTCTTGAAACATATAAAAGCTGTTTAGTACTTGGCTCAATTTTATTTTTATACCCTTACATTATTAGATCTTACACCTACGGGAAAAAAGTGTGGTTTTTGGGAACTTTCCTTCCCTTTCCTATTGTAATGTTTTGCGTGGGTGTGTGTGGTGTGTGGGGGTGTTTTTAGTGTTTTGTGTTATGTTGAGCAGTGGCGGCAACCATTTTTTCCGGGGGCCCAACCGTTCCCCGATGCAACAAGGGTTTTTGGGTGGTATTCCTCATCCAGGAAAGCGAAGGTAAAAAATTGGGGGAAAAGGGTGAACCTGCAAGGGTTTTCCTGGGTCTCCAGGTGTGTGTTGTTGTGTGTGTGTGTGTGGTTGTGTGTGTGTTGTGTGTGGTTGTGGGTGTCTCGGGTTGAGGTTCTTTGGGGGTGTGTGGTGTGTTTTTGTCTGTGTTGTTGTGGTGTCTGTGTGTGTTGGTTGTAGGAAAAGGGAAAACTGGGAAAGGACTGGCATCGCCCTGTCGCGCTGTGGAGGGTGAAGATCGGGTCCTGGCGTGAAAGGGGTGGGGAAAAAAAGTTGGGGAAAAAACAAGACAAAAGAAAAGTCTATTTAAATGTTGTTCTTACGTTGTACCTGAGGATTTTGAAATCGGTTGTGTAAACTGATCAATTAGTGCTTTAATTTATACCCCTCTTGTAGAGGGTGACCCCAAAAAAGCTGCCTCCAAAATGCCCCTTTTAACAAAAACCTTATAATTAAAAAAATAACAATGGCACTTTGAAAACAATTTTTACCCTACAAAATTTTGTTTTTGGCCAAGCATTTTTTTGGCTGCATTGGGGGCAACGGCATAAAAGCTCAAAAAAACCAAGAGAGAGCTCTTTTGGATTTACAGGGTGACTTTTTTAAAAGGGGTGTCCGGGGTGCGGGTGTGTAAACCTGTTCACAAATCTGATGTTAAAAAATT
Source organism: Etheostoma spectabile (assembly GCF_008692095.1). NCBI lineage: Eukaryota > Metazoa > Chordata > Actinopteri > Perciformes > Percidae > Etheostoma > Etheostoma spectabile. The sequence continues at coordinate 2,825,645 of NC_045752.1, forward strand.
TAAAAAAAGGCAGTATAACTTTAAAAACCCTTTTAAACATGATTTTAAAAAAAGCCGACGCTATACCCCAAAAAACCGGGCTTTCCCCAGGTAAAAAAAAAACAAACAAACGACCCGGCAAATTGAATTTTCAGCCCATCCGCTCCCCCCGTTAAAACCCATAATAGCACTCAAAGAAAACGCCCCTTACTCCTGCACACGCAAAAAACCGGGGCGTTCTCTACTAGTTTTGGGGTGCACATTTCTTTTTCCCCTCCCTGCCTACTACGTCTTTAAAAAGGATTCACCCGGCCCATCTGGGCTTACAGGGAGGTGTTTTCGGTTTTGGCTTTTTGCCCGTCATTTCCTTGAAAACAAAAACTGGTCTAAAATCAATAAAAGCATTTTTTTATTTTAACAGTTGTAAAAAGCGCCAGGTCGGGCCAGGCCCACACTATGCTTTTACAAAAGCAAGGACACGCGGCGTACACCCGCAAAAAATAAAAATAAAAATTTAAAAAGTGAAATTTTATAAATAATTTTCCCACATTTCACTTTACACACAACAGACCCATTTCTTTTCCTGAAATCTTCTCTGGAGAACGTGGGGCAAAAAAGTCCTGTCTAGTGTCCTGGGATGCCCGGCAGTCTGGGAGTCCCAGGACAGGTCTGACTGTCGGGGGCAGTGTCGACTTCAGGGGCACACTACGGGACAACCCCTGCTTCTACCTTCCCGCTTTGTAATCCCCCCATTTAAAACCCTGCCCAAAGGGACAACCCAGACTTTTAAGGGAATGGGGGGGATGCCCTGGATTTCATTACACCCAAAACATAAATTTTAATTAAACGCAACCCTTTTTAAACGCGCCTGGCGCACAGACCCTTTTTTCCCCCTAAAAAAGTCCCAGTTAAGGTCAAAAAACCATTTACCACCAAACTACAAAAGTTCTTTGTAATGTCTTCCAAATTTTTTTATCTTGTTTTATTCCGCATGCGGGCCCCCCCTGCCCCAAAAACCCCCCATTGTTCTCTTTGGGGCCCCAAAGGTAAAAGCTAGGTGGGCTGTCAACCCACCATTACGACCTTTAAAAAGAATGTCAAAAGTTGACACGTGGGCCCCCTAGCACACACGCACACACACAACACCCACCAAAAACGTTACCAAAGTCTTTTTCATGCTTACTACAACCAGCAGCTTTAAAGGAATGTTTTTCACCCTCTGCTCTTGTTCTACCCCTTCTCTGGCCCTCTCTCTAACCCCCTGACACCCACTTGCTGTCCCTGTGGTTTTTCCAGGCGTGAACACTGGTGGTGTTGGCAGCTACATCTATGAGAAGGAGCCCAGTGCAGTGACCCAGCCTTGAACCTTTTGTCCCCTCAGCTTCATCCCGCTTCTCTTCACAACACTGACCATCAACCACAGTATTATTTGTAGCCGTTTTCTCTTCCTGTGCGTTCATACCTGAGACAACCAGCCTCCTGATCCTTTTCTCCTTTAATCTGACCCGCTCCCAGCTGATTTAGCCGCCACAAGGAATGATTTCAAATTACCTAGACATTTGCATTTGCTCCGGGAGAGCCAAGTCCAGCACTCCCACATGTTATTGTTATTATTACAAATAATTTCAACCATGTTTACGCATTTCTAAATGTATGTGAACACATTAAATGTCACCTCAGTAAAATACGAAGGTCTTATATTTTTATTTTGTACCCTGAAGACAGTGGGATTGAGGAGGTCTGTTTTGAGAGGATGCAGGTTTTGAAAAAAGTAAAAAAAAAGTGGTAGAGAGTGATTTTCAGGTGTGGAAAAATGCATTGTGGGTAGAGTTGTAGCGCATTGACAGCCACATGAATTTCACCTTGGAGGCCGCTGCATGCAATTGGTGCCTGGAGCACGTTGCCAATAAATCTGTATTTTACAAATGCCATATTTACATTTTTTTCTGCCTGACAGCATTCCTTATATGAGAGAAAAAAAGTCCCAACATATTGTAAAAAAAGGTGTTAAATTGGATCTCTCAGGCGACCACTGCATGACTTGCAACACATCCACGAGGCTGTATTGAGTCAACGTGAACTTATTTTACTTTTGAGTTAATAACCTGTGTCGAATTTGCTAATAACACAAATGTCTATTTTTTAAAATGAGGTGGAATGTGGGGGAAGTTTTGCAAAGGGAGGGCTGTGATTTTTCAGAAAAGAAGCGTGTATTTATTGCTTTTACTCAAGTCTTTTACATTAATTTAGCCATTGTACTACTACCCTTTATGGGAATGCTTATGGACGAGGTCAAACGAGGAATTGTAAGCTGTATAAATCTCTACGATCAAGATTTTATTAATTTCAGATAAATAACCCTGCTGTTATTTTCCAAGAGATGATGCGCTATTTGAAGTATTTTTTAGCCATTTAGCAGAAACGGTAGCTTAGCTTGTAGAAACACTGCAGACAAGTCATTCTGTAAGAATGTGCATCCTAGTATTATTATATGACTGTTACTGTGTTTGTTTTAATATCTGTTGCACATTGTAGGGCTTCATAGACACTGCAGGGCTCACTGTTTGTAGAACTGAAACGCTGCACTTCAGCCCTGCTGCATTTGTCTTTTTAATCCCCTTAAATAAATATTTCAAAAACTTGTAGTTACAATTACTGTTTCAGCGGATTCTTTTCTTTTCATGAATTGCAATAAACAAACACAACTTGTATGGTTTGTGTAATTTCCTCTCATCAGTCATTGTTTAAATTTGATGGATGGAAAGCGTCGCAAGAGAGCATTGAGGGTCGGGCATTGGTAAGAGCCTTACGGCGCTCCCTGGGATGGTTGCAGGCACGTCCAGCTAGTGAGAGGCCTCGGGGAAAGACCTACTAGTTTGTTAGTTGAAGTAGCTCCAACCGGCTGGGAACGCCTCGGGATCACCCACGAGCTGGTTAAGTGCTGCGGAAAGGGAATTTGGGGTACACTCTACATGGGTGCTGCCCCGCGACCCGACTTCTGGATATCGTGATAGAAAGAATGGTGGAGTTGGAAAGTTAAAAACTTCATAATTTAACAGAGAAAGATTATTATGTACTAGTATTGTAATTCCCAGTCTGTCTATATTATACACAGTTGTGATTGAGACAGTGAGAAACCAACTGTTCACTCCCCCATAAAAAAAAAAACCCTCCATCTAGCCTTTATCTTCAGTGATACGTCATTACAAAAAACAGAGCCTTTAGCACGCCTTCCTTGAATGAGTTGCTTGCTTCATTCATCTCAGGTCAGTCTTGACTGTCACGACTGTAATGCAGCATGTTTTATGAGGCCGAAAAGCACTGATGCACCTGCACCGCATGCGGGAAAGCTTTAAAAAGTTACATGATGTGTTTCTTAGTCTTTTAGTCAGCGTCAACTGCACGCTAGCTGGTGCTCGTCTCAGTCCCGCTGTATTTTATAGGTCCCATGATTTCTGGGTAATTTCCGCTGACATTTTATTAAACTAGGTGTTTTATGTGGTGAGACCGTACAAATACAGTTGGAACTCATTTTAAAGAAAAAACTGGAACTTATATTATATAGTTGTGTTGAGTGTGCTGTTGTTGGTAACACTTTACTTTATAAGCATTATGAATACTTAAATGCTTCAAACCACACCATGTAATTGTACATTGTATAAGTACATCCTATGAAGACATGTTTTATATTATTTCATTATTATTTCATTCACTATATTGTCCTTCATTACCTATTTATACACCAGCTTCCACTTATCGGTGCCTACAGGAGGATTTACAGTTGTTGACTTATACATCAATAAAAACTTGTTACATATGTTATAAACCATTTCTTTAACGTTATATGCTGCTTATACGTGCTTAGGGGCGCTTAAAGTGAAGTGTTTACAGAGGAATTTTCTTGAACTGCTACTTATGGATAAATGCATTTAAAACAAACACCAACAAATCAAACTACACATATCTCATACTAAAATATTGATTTATTATGGGGAAGCTGATTCTACACTATGGTTGAAATGTATGCTTGTCTATAATTTACAACTACAAAGAAAGATCTGATCTGTTGTTTACGGACAACAAATAATTCAAATTAGTCACTATTTCTTTTTTCCCTTTAGCAAATAACAGAGTCATTAGCCTACATAACATTTACAGGAACACAAACTGTGTTACTCTCTTTCAGGCTGTCAGAAAGGTGGAAATTGAACTTTGAGCGTCATTTCATTTTTTTGTATTATTTTTTATTTAGTCCACCTTTGTCCTTTAAACGCCTCATGCCCTACAGAGAGGGTAAAACTAGTAGCATGCAACACTGACAGTTTATAATGGGATTAGATGAATGGTTTGAGGTTGAAAGTGAAACTCTGACAGCTTTCAGAAACCTTGCTTAGTCAGTACACTGAGGCAACACTCACTCTTTCTCACTTCACACACACATATCCAAACATAATGACTGACAGCAGGAAGAATGGCTTCACCCTGCAGGACATTTTCATTCTTACATCACTTAAAAAAAAAAAATTAACTGTCAGACTGGAACGGTAGCTTTGCTTGTGCACACACTGGCTTTACAGATGCACACCGAGTTATAAAAATCAAAATATGAACTTCCATTTTTCCCACATTTGGTCACTTCTAATTTCACTGTGGAAACATCTTTGTACCGATTTACGCAGCGCCGCACCCAGGGAAACTGTACTGTTGCCTGGATACAAAACAGATGTCAATATATATATGGCGTCACTCAGCCGCCTACATGTGAACTCTATTGTTTTCAAATATAAGTCACACACACACACACACACACACACACACACACACACACACACACACACACACCTTGGACTGACTGGGGTCTTGTGATGAAGACTGCCAATGAAACCATCTGTTGCAGGCAAAATTAGGCACACAGGACTTACAGACAATACAGTTGTCACCACCAGGACGTGTTAGCCTCAGGAATGAAGAGTCAACAGCGTCAGTAGGTTCTACTTAGTTTTAATACTGAGTGTGGAAAGATTTTCTTTTAAATTGTATAGGTATATCTACATTGACCAACTGATGTGAGGCATCCATATTTGTTTTGTTTTCAGGCACCTTGGTAGTATCGTAATTGCGACTTGGAAGTTGACATGAGCTATTTACAAGTCAGAAACTCATAAATACAATAACTCCGATATGGCATGAACACATCAGTCCACACAAACAATTATCAATTGATCACATTTGACTGACGGTAGCTTGGCAACATGAGCAAACAACACACCAACTGTTGTCAGATTTTAAATCAAATAGTGCTGAATCCTGATTGGTGCATAGACATCCGTCACATCACCAACTTTCCGAGTGAGTCTTGCCAACTTTAAACCAGTTATAGAGATGGTTTAGAGTAATTTCACCCTAGGGTCCTTTGCACAACAAACTCGAGCCAACCCCCCCCCCCCCAAAAGCTTTTTGTCATTTGTTCGTACGATGGCCGAGTTAGCGTTAACAGCTGATTAGCTTAGTGTAGGCGCTAATGGCACCATAAATTACCCTGCTATCAATGCCCGGAATGATTCCAAACTTCTACAATAGTGCAAATTGGTTATGATCTCATAATAAGATTGGAAAGTTTGTAAGTACACCATGAGTTCATTTAAATAACACTTGCCTGATAGCTTCTGCTCTCTGCTACTACAGTAAGACGAGTGCTTAGGGACCGTCTACAAACTACAACAAAAATATGTATTCATTTAATTATAAAATAAGGTTGTGTCTTCAAACTTATCTCAATATCAATATAAAATATAAAATAAAAAATAAGTTTAGTTGTATCTCTTTTCGGTGTTGTAGTTTGTAGACGGTCCCTAAGCACTCTTCTTACTGGTAGCAGCAGAGAACATAAACTATCAGTTTATCATAAGTGTTATTTAAATAAAAATAAATTAAACTCCTAGTGTACTTACAAACTTTCCAATCCATTGTTTTATGAGTACACACCCTATTTGTACTACTGTAGAAGTTTGGTACAATTCCGGGCATTATTAGTCGGGTAATTATTAACATGATACACCCTTGGTTCCATTTGCGCCTGGGGGTGGGACCCTAGGGGGAAATTACTCCGAACCATCCCTTTAAAAAGGAAGTTCAGACTTCGATCGCAATTTGGCAGAAAATATTGCGTTCATGTAGGATCCCATCTCTCACAGTAAAATAAGTAAGATATAGTAAGATGATTGAGGAATAAAAAAGGTTTTCCTTCAACTGTGCAACCTTTGCTATAACACACACAGCACCCAGTTCTTAGAGGTCATGTGCCAGTCTGACTCTGAGGCCGTAAAGCAGCTGAACAGAGTTCTCTGTACTCTGGCTCTCACCCATGTTAGCTTAACTTCAACCCCAGTCAGGTGGGTCAGCCACTGCCAGGGAATTACTGTTTTGTTTTATTCAGTTAATCAGGCTGAATGAATTATTGAGGCGCCTCCTGCTAATTAAGTTACACATTCGGAATGCTTATTGGGACTAGCTAATCATAAGAAGTTTACAATGCAGTTATGGTTTTGATTTGTTTCCATTACCATCGCTGCAGCCAATAGTCTAATTCAGTAAAAAACATCTGATGGGAGCTGCCCACATAACATAAATCCCACATCCCGTCCCGTCCCAAGCCTGGTTTTTGCATTACGACTCAGTCTGGTTTAACAGTACTGTTACATCAGATCCTGCGTTGTCCTTCTCATCACAGAGACAATGCCATCTGTATCTACATCCTTCCACTGTCCCTGATGATTTTTTTCCCAAACCTACTGATGCTGTCACACCTAAAACAAACACACCAGCACTCCTTTTTTTATATGTGGCAGTTATCTAAATCTATAGAGTCGATGAGAAGCAGATGCGAGAGTTTAATCAGAAAACAGCCTCTCCCTGCTTCTGCCCAGAACATCCTCCCTGTAGCCTCGATGACTCGGCTTGCCTGAACACAGCCAGATGGACCTAGATGTGAGGAGGGTAATGTTGTTGAAAACCTGAACCCCAGAAACCCCTTGCTACCCCGATGGCCCAAAACTAAAAATCTAAAATTGACCCCACATAAACAATCACTCAGCAAAGGTGGGCCGCCTGCTGTTTCACATTGACAAAGGCAGCCGCAAAGGGACATGAAACCATGGCAAGCTGCCACTGTCCGGGCCTGAAGCCAAGACCTTCCCTCCCTGTTGTCTCATACGCTCTGAATCCTGTATCCCCCCCCCCCCCCTCCCACTGGTCCCTCAGGGCCTTCCCAGCCCATGATGAAGTGATTTTTAACATGCTTTTGGTAAAGCGAGCTCTTTTTTTTGCACAGATATCAGTAATTTAAAGAGAGCAGCAGCCTGTCCAGGTAATCTCACACTTAGTTATCTGTGTCTGAGCTGTGATACTACATGGCAGGGACCGGTGAGAGTAAGGATAAGCTTTGTTTTGGCTCACTCTGGTTGAAGCGGCCTAAACATATCATAGATTAGTTATCAAGGTAGACGGCCCCTTTGGATGAAAATCCAAGAGCAACAGCAGGGCTGTCTGCTGTCATTTATCTGGTCTGGTCAGGAAAAGCAGAGAAGATAGATTATAAAAACCAAGATTTAGTTAGATAGTTTTGAAGATCCTACTGAGCTTCGATTTTAGCCTAGAACATCTTTGCTTAAATTAAATCATGTTATGCAATATCCTCTTTGCTGTATCTGAGGCAAATAGAAGCACTAAAGTTAGACGCGGTGCCAAGTCTCACCTCTGAAAATGTGCTTTACTGATCAGTTACATAACGTTCAGCCACACCCTTCAGACAGGCAGGAAGCAGCTGTTAAACCGATCACATGAAACAGCGGGTTCCTCATCATCACGTCTGTCCTTTGTCTTTTGTCAACTTTTCCTGTTTTTATGCTCTTTACTGCCGTTTTCCACTGTGCATATTTACTGTAATTCAGTCTATATACCTACATGATCTACAGGAGGGTTAGTGAGTGTAAGGGTCAGAGGTGAATGATGGAAAGAATAAAATAGATTCATTTGGAAAAACGTAGCGGAAAGCTGGCAGTCCATTCATCCTTTAGTATTTTGTGTAATTATGTTAGGCCAGTCGGAAAGCTGAGCGGGTGCTTAAGCATGGGAGAGACAGCACCGAAAGTTCTGGTGGGATTCAATCCCAGGTTTGTAGGTGGGCGGGCGGCTGCACTCAGATCCAACATACTAATATGAAATGCAACTGGAGAAAATATGTCAGAGAAAAGTAAAATGTTTTTGACACTTTTGGCTCTAATCAAGTCCATTAATGTCTTACTGTAGTAGACTTCAGTATCATCCCAAACCAGATTCTTATTCATAACATACTGTTATGTCTTTATGATACACATCAAATATAATTAGGATATGTACAAATGGACAAAAGGTGATTTATAAATTATACAGTTGCTCTGCCAAAGATCTATTTCATGTTTGGCATGCTCACACTTGGCCCAGCCAAACCATGCCCAAGCACGTTTGACCCCGAAGTCCTGTTACTTTGACTAGTGTTACGCTAAAACGGCCCACTTGAAAGAGGTCGGCCAGGGCACAGTTTGGTTGGACTTGGGACGGTACACATCAATGTGATTGCTAAGAGTGCCAGTGGTCTAGTTCTTCCATTCAAGATTAAAGGGAAACGTAGTCAGCGCGTCCCACAATGTAATGACGTAAGAGTGCTCTGGCCCGGAATGATTTATTGCAGTGTGAGTACAGGGGAGTGGGGACAATCGTGCTAGGGCATGGTTCAAGGCAACTGGGCCAAGTCTACTACGCCCTTAGTCTGGGGATGGATAAAAATGAAAGCTGCATGTAGCCGACAGATAAAGAGAGGTAGCTACTGTAGCTGGTGAACATAAAGTGGACCATTAAGCAGCTAAAAGCCTTTTATTTAAGTTGATGGACACCAAAACAGAGCTAAAAGAAGAATGAATATTGGAAATGGCCAAACAAACATCACTCCAAATTAAGTTAATGTTGCTGGACGTGGAAAGTTCACCATATAACTTTGTATTGTGATTATATGTCAATGTTGTGTTTACAGCTTGCTAAGGACTAAGCAGGATTAATCAAGTAGCCAACACATGAATCTGTGCACCAATTTTAAGGTAAATATGATGTGAGGGCAATAAACAGTTTGACCCTTGATCCACAAAACACCAGTGAGTGAAAAAGTAGTGCGCCGAGTAATCCTGCAGTTTGCATGATTGGATGACTGTGAATGCAGCAGCTGTCAAGAGCAACTCCACCTAATTCTTATCTTTAATTGAGCTCAGATATAAAAACAATGACCTAATCACCAGGCCTGAAGCCACTGTGCACACATAAGCTGAACGGTTGCACAAGAAGGACAAGAAGGCAAACATAAGCTGCTGATATGTTGAATTACTGGTTCTCTTGGTAGCTTTAAAACATACTGGACATTTGGATATTTGCAGTTTATGTCTTATATAAATACAGTCTGCAGTGCATTGAAGGACACGCCCGCTGTCGTCACAGCAGCTTCACTCATTGTCGAGTATCCAGTAAATGGGCAAAGCCTCTCTGTGTAGTGTACAATGGACCCAGTGTGTGGGCTGCCAGACGGAGATGGAAAACAAGTGGGGAGGGGTGCTGAGCTAAATGTGGTGCAAGCGGTTTGTAGTCACTTGTGGAGGAGGATGAGAGATGTCAGGAATGTCAATGAGAGCAGATGATAGGTAGGGAGACAACAATAGTAGAGAGGACAAGGACCGACTCTCTTCTCTTGACACAGGATGTTCTTTAAGCTGAATTTCAATCAGCACACACTGTATATCATTGTAATTTAAACAGAGATTGACAGCGTGTCTCCTAGCAGAGCCAGCCCATAAGTGTCAGTCAAACGTTGCATCCCCAAAACAAACCGACAAAAACACGTCCATCTTAATTTTTTTTACAACTTTTAACAACAAATGCCTAAAATTCAAAACACCTCTCTGTGATAATTTTCCTCCTAAAGGGTAAGTACAATATTTTTTCATTCTTTACAGCAGGTGGGCTTTCAGATATTATAGTAATATTTTAACACTGTAATAAATAAAAACATGAATTTACGAAAACACGTATAGGAAATGTCTGATATAAAATAAAGTAAATATAAAATAATTGTTTCAGTATGAAAAAAACCCCCCACAAAAAACCCTATTTGGGAATTGCCCACCCAGAGGCTCAAAGCTTAGACACTGTTTCCACAGAATACTGCATGTCCAAAAACGGTTTTATCCGTGTTTGAAACATTGAAAATGATAAAGAATAGTTCTCAAATGTCAGTTCAGTTCCTGGTGTTTTACCTATATTTTTAGAAGTCAGCTGCTTCATGTTTGCGCTTTATGCCAGTCTGAGTGCAAATACACTGGACAGCAGATGGATTAGAAACCAGAGCAAATCTTAACAGGATCTCAATTCTGCACACTTTAGCCTGCAAAGACCCCAGCTGTTGCTCTGATATTATTTCACAGACCTCTTCAGTGGTCACAGAGCGTTCCCACATAGTGAAAGCCCACCGCAGGGACCCTCCAGAGCCTATAACTTGGGAAAACATTTTCTCTGCGTTCGCTTATATTTGCCTGGCGAGGGAATCGGGGCCTGTTTGTGTTTTGGGGGAGGCGGTTGCCACGGAGACCCGGGTTTCTCAGACGAGCAGCATTCCAAGTTATTTCAAACATCTCTTACTTTTTGTATGATATGGAGAGCCTCTTTACTAAAACCCATCTTCAAGCGGAAATTACTACATTATATTCTCAGTGGTGGAGGAAGTGTAAGACAGAAATGAATTCTACTCCAGATGCAAACATGTCTGAAGATGACTTATTATAGGTATAACATGTTATTAGTGCTTGATTACTCACTGGTCTGTGGTTGGACAGGCTTACTGGCGTTGCCAAGAAATGTGGCTAAAAAATCCCCCTGCCACAAGAAGCTTTATTTCATTTGGTCCTAGTAAAAAAAAAAAGGAAAACCACAAGTCTTTTAATGGTTCCCTAAAAAAGGAAAGAAAGTGGTTAAACTTCTCAATGTTTGGAAAACTGTTCCAAACTGAGAGGTAATGTTTCTCTAGTAATGTTAAAAGTGAAATCATACCGTAACTGTCTGAAGATATGAAATCATTTGTTAGCTAGCTGAGCAGCAAAACAGGATTATATTTGAACTTTATAGCTGATACTACGTTATTCCTTGTTATACTTTATAGATCATACTTTTATAGGTTCTCGATGTAAAAAAGGTTTGCGGGAAACAAAAGAGAAGCCTGAGAGGGCTCATGGAACTAATGGTAGCTTATTTTGCTATTTACCCAAATGACAAGCCTGTGTTTGCTACAGCTAGCCTGAAATCAAAGACCCATTGTTGCAAAAATTACTAAGAATTTCTTTTTCTTTTCTTTTTTTTAGATTATTTTTGGGGCATTTTCTGTCTTTATTTGATAGGACAGCTGGAGACATGACAGGGGAGAGAGAAGGGGGAATGGCATGCAGCAAAGGGCCGCAGTAATGAGTATTGAGTCGTAAACCTCTATAAAAGGCGCCTGCTCTACCAACTGACCTATTTAGGCGCCCCAAAAAAATTACTAAGAATTTCAAGTGGAAAATCTGCCACCATTATCATTGCAAACTGCACATGTGCCGTGCAAGAACTAGTTTTAATAAGCATTTTTATTGTGTGTTGTAACAGGGACAGAACTGGCCATTTACAAGGCTGACAATGGAAACCTTGGACACCAATTCCTCCAGTGCAGCAGCTTAAATAGAAAACAGTGGTTCAAAAAAGGTATAAAGCGCTCCCAGATGGAAATGTGTATGAATATGTCATCGATGAAAAAAAGCAAATACGCACAGTCAAACATTTCTGGACAATAAAGACCCCAAAACACCCTCCACCACAATAGATCCAATTTGCAGGTTAGGCTTTGTCAGAATCCATTAACATGTAGACCCACATCAAAACCCATCTCGGTGTCTGGTGCTCTGTTCAATGCAACATCCAAACCCCTCGCTGAGGCACAGTGCACACGGGGACCTCGCCAAGCTGCCATGAGTAGACCACATCACACATCAGCAACTCCAAAATCTACAGCACCGATTTGGAAAAAGGACTATCATCAAGATGGAGCTGAATGAAACCGAGTCAGGGAAGGGAATGGTTTTCTGGAGGTCAGCCTTACTGGCCTGCACAATGTCAGTACGCAGCTTGAGCCTTGACAACAAAGTAAACACCCACAGGGACTCGCAGACCCTAGAGTTTTTTATGCAAAACTATGATCCTTATGTGTTTGTTTCAAATTTCCCCGGGTTCAATCTCTCCTTTGATTTATGGTTTAGCCGCCATCTTTTAATGGGCTGACGAGAACAACAACAATCACAACCAGAAGACTAAAAACTGTGGCCACCCGCCATATTTCTGGAATCTGGTAGCAACAGCAAACAAAACACACAGTCAGAGTCAAGTTTCAGGTTTCCATAAATTCTTGGAAACTGTGTATTTCATTAGGATTACACTTACATAAATCGTATGGTTTATGGATTCGAAATTAGATGCCGCACATGGGAACAAAGCAGCAAATCTATATGTCTAAATAAAGTTCCCAGTTTTTTATATAATGCAACCTTTACTTTGCATTTTGGCAGTTGCACACCTCTAACTCTGGCCAGCTCTCTACAATATTATATTTCTCAGTTGTTGAACCAACTTTATGAGTTTTTAAAAAAAATACAGACAATACGCACATGCACACTTGATGATTAATGGCTCTCAGACTGCGATATGACATTCACTGGGATTCGCAGGTTCTGTCTGATCTATTTTTTCCCATTCACTCAATGCATTCTCCAGTTGCACAGAGGGCATGTGGTGGTTTTTCCAAATGCCAGCATTCAGTCATTTTAGCCTAGTAATATTCTAAAAATGGCAAGTGGGAAACTGCGAGGGAGCAGATAATAAGACTGTTGTACGAGAATGTAGATAATCTTGTAGATGTAAGCATTCCTTCAGATTTAAGTACCAGTAATGACTTTAATTATGGGTGTTACGGCACACACACAGCTGGTTCAATAAATTGTGAATACATCTGCACGGCTTTCATTTTGTTCACTAATTATCAGAATCAAGACAAAACAATTAATGACCTCATGGGTTTACCTAAATGGTTAAATGCATCCATCCTACTGACTATTTTCAAAGTCTCTGTGATATAAACTGTATTTCTGCCAAATTATGAGCTTAATAAAGCATAGCATTGTTTTTTTTTATCATCCTAGTAAACTATCTCAGTTATTGACCATGAAGTCAGCTTGAGTTACATTTACAGTCCGTCCCTGGTCACTGTTCCTGCTAAATCTCTTAACATGACTTATGAGGAGAAGGAGAGCACTAGAATGTAATTTCGTGCACTTTGTGAATCATTAAGTCTGGTGATTGATCTGGAGTGGAATTTATGTGACATTTAAAGGATGAAAATTTAACTATCCAAAGCTTTTTTGGTCAATGATTGCTCACAGTGTTCAGGATTTAGGTGCAATTTAAGCTGAGATGGACACCAACCATGAAGCTTTTAAAAGAATCAAAAGAAAACCGCTGTGTGATGAAAATTGCCTGTTAAGAGTGGATGAGGCGAGCGGCTAAGATTGGTGGGTTTCTGCAAGAGCAATGTCCAGACCTGCTAACCTTGTGAAAGTGTACGTGGCTACTTTGACTCTCATTTTTTCCACCTGCCTTTAAAGAAGACTCAACTACTTTAAAAAATAGTTTTACACTTTGTCACATATTCATTCACTTTTTTGCCGAGAGTTAGATGAGAAGATTAATACCACATGTCTTTGCATTGTATTTCTGTAACTATGGAAACTAAGCCAAGAGACATTACCTTAGCTTAGCATACAAACTAAAAGCAGTGTCTTCCAATAAAACCACTTTTTTTGTGTGTGTGTGTACGGAACACTAAAGACATACCATGTTAATTTAGGAGCTTGAGACAGAGCTAGGCTAGCTGTTTCCCTATGCCTCCTGTCTTGATGCTAAGCTAAACTCATTACCCCGTAGCTCCATTTCCATAGTTAATGCACAAACATGAGTGTGGTATCAATCTTCTAAACTGATTCTCAGCAAGAAAACAAATAATTTTCTAAAAGTGTCAAACTATAGGCCTTAAAACAAAGATATTCCACCATTTTGCAGACGACAAAGTGTTTACTTAAACTAGCAGCCACTCAAACAGAAGCTTGATGTCCCCTCACAAATAGCACTCAAAGCTTTTGGTGACCATGGCAGAAGCATGCAAAAAGTATTCTTTGCAGAGTCTGGTCCTGAACTCCAGCCTTTAAAGCCCAACTTGGCACCATTACAGATCTTAGTCATAGAAATTGTAACTAACTGTTGCACCAGACAGATTTATAAGCCATCTCAAAAGTCAAAGCCTGGTGAAGCAGTCCACCGCCATGTGTTCACCTACTGGAAACTTTAGAAAATGCTAAGAAAAAGAAAAGAAAGCTAGCTTGTAGCTGCTTAGTGGGAAATGTTTTTAGACTTTGTTATTGTTCTGACTTTGTGCCAAGTCTACAATAATATATATGAGACCCACTGAGTTATTAAAAACTCACAAACGAGTCTTGATCTAGCAACTGCAAATCCCATGTTTGCATTAATGTGTCATAATTTATGTTCCAAAAAAACATTAAACTCTCTCTGCGGCCACTTTTCTTACCTTTAAAAGGCCCGATAGTGCTGACATAAAAGAGCGCAAGTTGGAATCACAGCCAAAATAGAGCTCTAATGAGCAGAAATCTTAACACATAGAGATTTTTAGAGGTACCAGAGAGAAAGTCATGAGAGACTGTCAACAGGTGATACATTTCAGTGCAACTTGGCTTGACCTACAGTGAAGATGGAGGTTTATGGGAGAAAGTTCTGCTGGTTTCAGTGGAAGTCGCTTTCAAGAATGCAGAGGAGAGAAACGATTTATTGACTGGAGTGTCACACAGCAAAAGTTGTGGAGGCCCGGGAACAAAGAGGGGATTGTGTTTTCTGATTAGTTATTGAGGTTGGGGAGGAACCCATTCCAAGCAAAACAAAGTGTAAATATTTAACCAACAATGTTGGACATATTTCTGCTATTTTCTCATTCATTGATTCATGAAGTGTAAACCCCTAGCACCGAATTGCAGACAGAAAAGTAGTTAAAGAAAAAAGCTGCAAGGCAGGCTGTTTAAGCAACAGGCGTTCAAGCAGCGGCAATCAAAAAAAGATCATTATTTAACCGGGATGGTCATTTAAGTTGCATTAATTGGTTGGTTTTTTTTTGTCCTTCCTGCAGCGCAACAAGCTGTAAACACAGCATTGAGATATTATCACCTTGTGAAGTTGTTGGGTGATAGTGTAAGCAAACACCTGTCCATTTATACATTCAGCAGACACAGAGTAAAGGGAAATGTCGTGCTCGTCAGCTGCTAAAAACTTGCTTACTGCTTTCAGTGAGATGAAAGACACTGAAAGACTCAGTAGAATTGAGAAGAAATGCATTGCGTTATCATTTTCTGTGGGTTTCAGTGGTTTATGTCACATTACACTTAGTGATTAAATCCATTGTTAATGGGCAAATTATTGTTAAAGGGCAAATTATTATGTACAGTGACAATATATCAACAGCCAAATACTTCTTGATTGACAAAACCAGGATAAAGGAGAGAAAAGAAAGTGAAAAGAACAGAACATAAGAACACAAAGACGTGATGAGGAGCCCATTTGCTGAATTCAGCAGAAAACACTTTGAATCTGTGCTGCTAAACAAGAACACCTCTAAAAGCCATTACACATGTGGTATTGTTTCACAGTCTTACTCTCCTTAAACTGCTGTGCTTTCATTCAAAATAATATCCAACCTCCCATAGCCATTTTGTATAAAGCAAATTGTCCGATTATGGAAAATTGGAGTCATGCTCTTTGGAATAAAACACCCCTAAGTTTCATCCAGCATGCCTGGTTACCATTCAGCCAATGGGTCCCAGCAAAGGAGGGTGATATTGCAAAACTGTGGCTCTAAAACAAGCAAAGCAACAGGTTTGGAGTATGTCAAGGAGAATAAAGGCAGCTTATTACCAGACGATTTCTGTCAATTGGCAAAATATTAGACTTTGTGAGAAAGAGCTGCTGCTGCGGTCCAGAAAACAGGCTTGCATAGTTAACAGTGAAATATGATGTTTCTCTCTCAGTCAGAAAACAAATTATGTGAAGCAGGTTACATTGCAATGAGTGGGCAAGTATGTGCAACAAATCTTAAAGAACAAAATGAGGCTCAGGGGAAAACTGTGATGCTAAAAACTGCGGTGTCAAGACCAGATGTTGATGATATACTCGCACTCCGGGGTAAAATATATTATCTAAAGCATCCAAGCAGCAGGCTACTTCCACACATCCAATTTTTAATTCATGGATTTATGGTGGATAATAATTCCTAAGTGTAACTACTTTGCATATTCAATTGGATTTCCTTCAAAGTCTGGATTTGGTCTGGATTTAGTCTGGGTGTTGTGCCGATTCACTGTTTCTACGCTTGTCAGGATATCCACATTTGAACAGTAGTCTACATACAGTATGTGGTTTATATTAATAATTTATCACTTGAAATGTTTAGTCATTTTTGAAACACGCTCTCAAGCGGTAGTGGAAAAAAACATTTTTCTAGCCAGCAAACCGATGATTTTGTCTTGAACCTCGCTAATTAGGCTAATATTAGCATCCAACATGCTATCAAGCAATAACGGAAAAAAGCATGTTTCTAGCTGGCAAACCAATGATTTTGACTTGATCTCGCTAATTAGGCTAATATCATGAAACAGGTTATCAAGCAATTAGTGGAAAAAAGCATGTTTCTAGCTGGCAAACCAATGATTTTGACTTGAACCTCGCTAATTAGACTAATATTAGCATCAAACATGCTATTAAGCGACAGTGGAAAAAAGCATGTTTCTAGCCAGCAAACCCTTGAATTTGCCTTGAACCTCGCTAATGAGGCTAATATTAGCATGACTTGGTTAAAAATACTTGCTGAGTATCAAAATCACACACTTCTGTACATACACTTGCTATTTTGAGTGCATTGTGCGTTCACACAGTCGAAGTATGGCCAAATGCGGTGCAATGCGAGTACCCAGATGCTGTACTCAAAGCGTTGAGTGTCGAACGCCGGACACTACTCGCCCTTAACGGTCGTCATCTTTGCTACGGATTGAATGCTTAGAACCACCAGCATATTTTCAAATTAACAAAAATTATATTATAATCAGTATTGTCTTAAATTGCAATTTGAAAACCACATAATACACCGATAAACGGATGGAGAAATGATTGTCTAGGACAATTGTGATGTTTGTTCTTTTTGATTCTATCAATTTCTGTACATTTGACTTGAAGTGACTCAACAGGGACTTTCCCTTTATGTCTTTAAAAGGAAATGATCACACGTATCCTCAGAAACATGCAGCCTCTTCGTTTCCTGTTATTGAGGAACTCACGGTTGCCATAGCAGCGGACACAACCTCCTTGACAAATAATTACCCAGTTGCCAAGGAAATTACAGCTTACCACAGTGTTTATTTGTTTGACCTTTCTTATTCTTCTAAATAGTTGAGGTTGTGCCAGGTCTCAGCATTAAATGAGCCTTAATGACAATGCTTTACCGTAGCACTGGGGGTTTAATGGCTGTTTTGAATTTTGTACTGACTAGTTTTCATGGGATTCTTTTTCCAATCAAAAAGGTTTGCAGGAATGTCTCTTAATTGTGCCCAATTTGGGCTTTCCTCCCTTGATAGCTCCCATGAAGATCTAAACGCTTGACCTGTTCTCACCCCGACCAGCAGTGTTTGCACATGACTGAATATGTGCAAGTGTGGGTGTACATGCAAGTGTTCGTTTGGATTGAAGAGCCATAAGTGAAAGGCATCCAAGTCAAACATGTCTTGATCTCATCTGCCATCTCCGACTTCTTGCACAGAGGCTCTGAAATCTGGGGCAGGCTTTCCCCTCTCTTTAGAAAAAACTGGGTTCAAGTTTGGTACAAGTTTATTTGTATAGCGCCATTCAACAACAAGGCAATTGAAAGTGCTCTACATATGACATAAGAAGGCATTAGAATAACAATCCTAAAAGATAGTAATGAAATCTGTTTTTGACAATATTTAAGGTCTGCATGTCTTAAGCTATAGCCATGTAATGTACTGTAATTCTTTTTCTTTATACTAATTTTCAATGTTACTGGGGAATTTAAATTGCCTTCACATTCACAGGAGATCGACAGGAAATAAAGCATGAATGCAGTTGTGGAATCTAAATAACTAGATTTACTCAAGGATTGTCCTTAAGTACAATGTTAAGGTACTTTTCTGCTTTTTTTTATCTCTACTAATTTACATTTTAGAAGCAAACACTGTACTTTTTACTCCACTTTATGTTTGACTTTTGTTACTTTGCAGATTCAGATTAATATTACAAAACATAATCAACAAAAACCATGGAAGGAAATTCACAAGCACCCAGCAGTATATGAAGTAGTTACAATTAGCTCCTCCTTTACCAGCTGCAACAGTGGAGTGATGAACGCATTAACGCATCAATAATTATAATACAATAACATAAGATACATATGATTGTGAAATAGGCCATTACGCTTCATGACCACTTTTGTAATTGGTACATTAACTATATTTGGATGCTGAAACTTTACTTAGAAAGATTTTGAATGTAGGGCTTTTACTGTGGTACTGCTACATTTCCACCTTTGCATGAATGTAATCCAGCATCAATTTGGCTCCATATCATTTCATGGTATATAAACAAAGTAACCAACATTGGTATTTTAAAATCAATTCTTTAACACAGGAAGCCAATGGAAAGATGTGACTTTCTTGCAGCAGTTTTCTGAGAAGGTTCAAGACCTGCAGAGACACTATATGTAGTCCAAGTAGCACACATTTCTGCTCCAACAGAGGTGATCAGCAGGAGACTGTGGCCGCATATGGCAGCATTTCTACAGCGTCAACAGGCCGACAAGCTCACAAAATTGTTCTTGTGGTCATCATGACACCAGCATTCACTCATCGAATCCAAACAGGAGTCCAAAGGGATGTGCATGCAAGCCCTACAGCAGCAGTTAGCTGGTGAGCATGTTCAAACAAGCTAAGTATAACTCAGCAGAGGGCGAGCGACGTGAGGAAAGAGAAAGAACGCCTCCAAGATGATGTGACGCAAGACAAATGACTCCACAAACAGGTCAGTGAGTTGAGTGATGGTGATGTTCAGGGCAGTTGAGGAAAGTTTTTATGAAAGCATACAGTGCTATGGTATGGACGTTACCAATATTACACATGCAATATGTCATAGCCTCTAAAAATGGAGTCACAACACAATTTAGGGTCAAATAGGGATAGGTCGTTATCTGTATCGGAGTATTCTTTTACTCTGATTATAAAAGGCATCATTAGAGTCTTCACTGACAACAATCAAGTCTTTGACCTGTGATGGGGTAGGTTATCAATCCAGAGATGATTCATCACCCCAGATGCTCAAGCGCTTTCCAGTTTGACTTAAATCACAGGAAACAAATGTGGAGTGTGAGGTAATGAGAGCATCAGAGCCCAGCAGAGATAAGAGTGCAGACAGCGACCGTGGAAAAACCTGCAGTGTGTCAGAGAGAAATTGTGTGAGAACTTTTGGGACCCTGGTGTGAGAAGTACTTTAAAACTGTCATTAAAAAGAATCCCATTTTCATAGGTCTACTTTGACAAAGCAGAAAGAAAATATCAATACCACAGCGGGAAATCAATGATATGTAAAGTCCCTTAGCCAGATTTTTTGCAGAAAATAAAGCATGGGCAAAAAAATTCACTCAAGTGTCCAAAGTTAAACAAATAACGAAAGAGATAAGAAAATAAGGAAGAAGGGAAAAATAGAAGATGGGAAAGGCTGTAAGCATAAGCAGGAGAAGAAAACAAAGATGGAGGTAGGCCTTTTTGAAGACACAAAAACTATTGGCTAAAAGATGTCAAAATGCTCCATAGAGCTGAGAGGAACAGCACACAGGTGATAAGTTTCTATGGGTTTGTCACAACGAGCGATGCCTTTTCACATACAGGTAATCATGTGAGCCATTGTTAATATGAAACTATTGATAATAGCCGCTTTATGTGCAGCGTGAGTAAATGTACTTGGTTGTGTGTGGCCATGCTAACCTATCTGAATGTACAGCATATGTGTATGTGCAGTATACTAAAATGTGAAACTGAATGTAATGTATTTGTATATAAGAATTTCCCGTTTCTAGGTATGTGAAACTAAATCACATCCCTTTAGGACTCAGCCGCTCCAATAGCATGTGCTTCTGAACGGACCACAGGCTGTGGTGGCTTCATGTTCTTCATGCTCGCTTGTCTTGTGCTTTGCATTAACCCTGATCCATGTCTGTGTATAATTAAAGTGCTGCTTACATAAATTCAAATACAAAACCCAATACATGTTGGTACAATTAAAACAAGCAAAACATGGGGTATTTTGAGATTCATGAAGAAAGAAGAAATGTATCGGGCTAATTGTGCTGCTCTGCAAGTAATTTCCGACTTTGTTCCATTAATCTTCAAATCAAGAGTCCTCTCTAATTTTCAAAATATTCCAATTGATGCAATTTAAACGTTAAATTAAATGATGATTCCACCCAACAATGTGGCTGTAGCAGGCTATGATGTCATGCTATATAATGTATGGCTCCTAAAAGTAAAACATACCAAACATACACAGCAGCTGCTTTTACAGTCGCTCTTCTGTATTTGGTGAATTTGAGTCACTGATTAACTTTATTTGTCAGGCGTTTTTGAATCTTATGAATTCACAGGTCAAAGGTCACTGCCCTGTCTGCATGTGTTTGAATGATGTAGTGTCCATAGAGCACACAAAAGTAGTGGGACTATCCTCTTAAAGAAAAACATGACATTGTTATCAGTCCGAAAGATTAGGTGCCAGATCCAGTGTCCCGTTTTCAGTCCTAAAATATTTAAAATGAAGTGCTTTACAAGATTTCAATGTGCAGCTCTTTGGGTTGATTCGGATGGCTGTGAAGCTGAAATGCCTTGTGAAGCACTGCTAAACACAAAATATGCATACATCTTCAAGCATTTTGAGATAAACACACTTTCTTACTCAAAAACTAGCTGCTTGATCCATGGCAAGATTTTAGAAATACTTATGTAATGAGTCCAAGTTAGGTTCCTTTAGTGTGACTGTTCGATTATACTTTCTGCAAAAATCTAAACGTTGTTTCAAAGCCCACTCTTCCATGCTTGTCTGGAATAAATCCACTCACACAAAAGATGAGTTCTAGACTTAAAATGAGTCTAAAATAAATATGTGGAATCAGCCCACAAAATGAATTACTATATGTAAGATTTTAGATTCTAAGTCAATAAAACCCCCAAATTCACAGAACAAAATACATAAATAAAGACATAAGTACTGTGGACATGACCTTGGTGTTCTCACCGGTATCTGGTGCACTGGTTTGCCCATCCACCATCAGCTGTGCACTACTTTGAATCAATGCTCCTATCTGCCTGTACAGCTCAACACTGGAGTACGTGTCTGTCCTGTGGACTGTGCACACTAATGTCTCCATGTGCAAGCTGTTTGTGTGTCTCCATTGTACTTGATTAGTGAGGTAGAATCTGAAACCTCCATGTTAATCTTGTCTAATTTAAGGGAAGAGGGGCTGATCGCTGCAATATATAATTACAAGGCAGTATCTTTGATTAATCTGCCAAGGGCAGACATTCTGCCTGGCATTCCCAATTTAATGGAATCCATTCATACAGAAAATGACAAGGCGGTGCTCTTTTCCCAAGGAGCTTCTCCCCAAACAGCAAAACCTGCACTGAAATCGGTCACTGTAAACCAGATCTGAAAAAGATATGCTGTTAAATCAATATGTCAAGTCTTTATTATTTTATTGGGTCTTTGCAGTTATACCTTCATCCCACATGGTTCCAGCCCCAAACCAACTGACTGCCATTCCTACAGTCACGCTGCTAGTTACCCAAAAACAAGTCAGAGTTGTTTTCTCTGTCTTCGTTTGAACATGTTGGCCACTGCTGTTCATGATAACATTTCTTCTACCAAATAAGACACTGCAAAAAAGAAAAGCAAATCCCTCCAAGTCTCTTGTTCTGCCTGACACTAGCTGTTTAGGAAGTTTTCAGTATGAGGATATAAATGAATCTGTTTTTTTTCTGTGAATTAACCTTCTTTTAACCTCAGTCAAAGATGACTAGAAAAATGGAAAATCTTATTAGTTTAGTTCAGTCAACCTCAGAATGCCTAAAACGAGAAAAAAGGTACTACAGGCCTGTGTAAAGCACACAGTCTGACAAGACTTTGTTTGCTTCCATGGTGATTTCATTAAAGAGATCCTTAGTGGCTATGTTATCTTTTAGAAGTCACTCAACTCTGAAAACAGACAGAAACATGCTTCACTCTGCAGGTATGTCTGAATCTGCCGCAGACATTGTCACCACATTAAAGAAAACACACACACCACACACACACACCACACACACACACACACACACACACACACACATGTAAGTAACTAATAACAACTTTTCAACACTGGTGATCAGGTCAGAGGTGGCCCAGTTGTGTGTGTGATCTGCTTGTGTTGGAGTGATTATATACAGAACTCAAAGTGTGAGCTCAAAGTCAAAATACAGTCCAAGCAAGACAGACATCTGACATTATCATAATCATCATTATGTCCTCACAAGCCTTCCTTATACACTGTGTCACCAAAAAACAGCTAGCTGCTAGCTGTGTGGCTACTAATCTGTGGAAAGGGAATGTTAAATGATGATAGAGAATACAGGAAAGTAAGGCACACCAAGGGTTGCCGTGCGATGCTTATCACTGGAAGTAGACTTGAAAGTAAGAAATGCTGTCGCTCACCATTGAAAAGGAATTCTCTCTCAGGGCTCTCGGTGCCAAAACGTTGTCTGCTTAGAGAAATGCGTATGGAGCTAAAGTGTGCAAAACTTTTTTTTCCTTACTTTCACATGATACATGACACTACTGTTAAATCAGAGAACATCTTCAGAATACAAAATACAGTACATCAAATGTCAACATGTACACTAGTGGATCAACATCTGCAACATGAGCCCATAATGTCCAAACCAACAATAAATTCAATTTCCATCTGCCTAGATGGACATTTGCAGCCTGTGCATACAACTGATCATCAGTTACAAATAAACAGCCACCTTGCTCAGTGTCCCCTCACTAAGAATTAACCAAAAAGAGCATAACATTCAGACAATTTAACAGAAATGACAGATAATTCATTTAAAAAAAGAGAGCTGTGGACACCGCGGTGGGTGTTTTGAGTATTATTAGGCCACATAAATTCAATAACCTGCCACTTCGTAAAAGATTACCGGCAGAATAAAACATCACCAAGACACAGAGATGTTTAAAACATGTAAAACTCCCCAGCGGCCGCAGCCGCATACATTAAAACAACAATAGAGCTGCACAGTTTTTGACATTCTCCTCTGGAGAGGGAGTTTAAAGAGTGTGTTGTTGTCCTCACCTGTCTGTCTCAACAGCCTCCTACAAGTCTTCACCGCAAACAGCTCCTCCTTCTGCTCCAGGTTCCAATTATCTGCTTTATATTCTCAAAGCACAGTCCACTGTGTCTCTCTGTCCCAGTAGAACCAGTCGACTGTGTCTCTCTGTCCCAGTATAACCAGTCCACTCAGTCTCTCTGTCCCAGTATAACCAGTCCACTCAGTCTCTCTGTCCCAGTATAACCAGTCCACTCAGCCTCTCTGTCCCAGTATAGCCGGTCCACTGTGTCTCTCTGTCCCAGTATAACCAGTCCACTCAGTCTCTCTGTCCCAGTATAACCAGTCCACTCAGTCTCTCTGTCCCAGTATAACCAGTCCACTCAGCCTCTCTGTCCCAGTATAACCAGTCCACTGTGTCTCTCTGTCCCAGTATAGCCAGTCCACTCAGTCTCTCTGTCCCAGTATAGCCAGTCCACTGTGTCTCTCTGTCCCAGTATAGCCAGTCCACCCAGCCTCTGTGGTCACTTTAAGCAGGATGAGGCTCTACAGTCACAGCAGGGATTATTGTCACAAACAGCAGAACACACCTCACTGAAGGTAGACGTTGTTTCAGTGGACCCAGAAGTCTCTGGTGGAGGATCCACCTGTGAGTATTTTAGCAGTTAGCATGTTAGCTAGCCTACACCCAGAATGCACCTGTTGGTGACACAACTTCTGGGTGTGTTTGTTTCGGGTCACTCTGCGTGCTGCCAGGGTGGTGCTTCATTGCCCCTTTTTTTGTTCCCCCCTCCCAAATTATCAGGACTTTTTTATGTGACCTTTGTTTTTACTCTGTAATGGACTTAAAATGTTGTGAAGTACAATACTTAAAAAGTATTACTTTCAAAGTACATTGATAAAAAGTACTAACGCACAAGTAAAAATAATATATATTTTTAGAATTACTAAAAAAACTGGATCCACAAGTAAGCCTACACAATAAAAAGCTACAATAACCCCAGGTTGGGAATCACTGGTGTATCACTTGTTATGTTACAAAGTATTAATATACATATAGAGTTACAACCACATAACAACAACAACACTTGCAGAGCAAATGTGTGTGTGTTTGTCTTCAGTCACTGCCAACTCTGCTGATTCACCTTCACTAGGATTATTCATGACAAGGTCTAAACTGCCATTCAGCACTGAATAGATTGGTGGAGTCACATAAGGAGACAGAGCAGCAGGGTCACATGATAGAAACTCAGGAAGAAAACAAGGGCCACATTTACCTGGAAGGTTACCAAATTGATTTTGGCAACAGTTTACTTGTGGAATATTTATTTACAATATTTTGTTGTACATTATGGGTAGGCTAGGTTGTTCTTATTTCCTGTATGTAGCGTTGAGGGATTAGGATGGGAGTATTGCAATTTAATAAAATTCAAAGCCAAATCCCTAAAAAATGAAGGGTCTAAAATCGCCCATGCAGCCCACAAAAACATATAGAGTTTAGTTGTTGAATTATTGAATTTCAGTGTCTCAATGTTGTGTTTTCTGCACGTGCACTTACACAGACTCGACACAAGCCTCTCCCACTGTGAGAAAAAAAAAAGAGAAAAAGTTTCAGTTGAACTATTTCCCCGGCGCTATAAATACAGGAAGGAGCGCGCACATCTGCACTGTGAGCGCGAGGCGTGGTCGGTCCGGGTTAACAGTAACAGGTGGGCTAGTCGGACAGCTGCAGGACACTCCATCCAGACAGGATACCCACAGCACCGTCTCTCCTCTCCGGGAAACCCACGCACTGCTGCAACAAAATGCCAAAGTGTCCAAAGTGCCAGAAGGAAGTTTACTTCGGTAAGATTTGTCCTCTTTATTTTCATTTTCCGCCAATTCTTTTTTGTTTTTACGCGCAAAGAAAATCGTCTTTTTTTCTGCGTGAGAACATTTTCCGGTAAATGAAAAGTTAGCACCAATGAGGAAACAGGAAACTACAGTGACAACAGACTCACATGTCTGCAAGTGGGCATGTTTTTAATTTATATTTCATACGAAGAAAATATTCCTGTTTTTAAAGTCACGCGTAGATAATACTGTACTACATGTGCAGAAGTATTTTCAGCAATACACAGTTAAGGTATGAAAGTACTTGTTGTGCAGAATGGCTCCAGCCACTGTGGATCATTATTGTTATTCATGCAATAATATGTAACCTATATTTTGTGTTGCAGTTGGTTGAAGTGGAGCTATTTTTTTAACTGCTTTATGTGCGTTAGGTAGTTCATTAAAAATGCATGATATTGTACATATTTATATTTTGTATGGTAAATCATAATTTGCTAAAGTAATCAGCATCTATCACTGTGGAATAAATGTAAAGAGTACAATATTTCCCTCTGAAATTTAGTGTAGTATAAGTAGAGAGTAGCAGGAATTGGAAATATGTAAGTAAAATACCTCAAAT
Organism: Etheostoma spectabile; assembly: GCF_008692095.1. Classification (NCBI taxonomy): domain Eukaryota; kingdom Metazoa; phylum Chordata; class Actinopteri; order Perciformes; family Percidae; genus Etheostoma; species Etheostoma spectabile. The sequence goes on from NC_045752.1 coordinate 2,851,703, forward strand.
CTGAACTTGAGTAAAGTACTTAGAGTAGATGTATGTCACTCCTTTCCACCACTTAGAATGCAGGAGCAATTCTGCACAATGAGTAGGCCTACTTGCTTTTGAAATTTTAAGTACTTTTTGCTGATAATACTTCCATTACTTTTACTAATGTAACATTTTAGTATAGAAAACTTTTAATGTAATGTTTTTGGAATGTGATACTTTTACCTAAGTAAGTGATCTGAATGCTTCTTCCACCACTGATGCATGTACATTGTAACATGTACAGTGAGATGGAGCTCATATACATTTCTTTATGTACTTTTGGGAACTAGTATAATCTATAATGTATCATATTTTAACTTTAGATTGTTAAATTTGAAGAGTAACTATAGAGTAAAAAGTAAAATATTTTACACTCAAATAAAAGTTGAAAATAGCAAAAAATGTAAGTACAGTTCTTAAATAAATGTAATTAGTTACTTCCCATTACTAGTTTTATCACGATTTTATATGCTTACTTGCTCACTCCCCTGAGCAGTCAGTCTATGCTCTTAGCTGTTTGTATTTATTTATAGGTTTACATTTTTTTTTCTGATTAATGCCCACTTTCCTCAAAATGTCACTACACTCTATAAGCATTCCCGTTATCAAGTTAGTTTAGAGCTCAAGATCTGTGCTCCCTGTAGAAACGGATTTGTCTTTCCTGATGGCTGATGATGAGCTACATGAATAATGACTCGATGCAGCGCAGGAAACAGGTTCCATCTGTCCTGAAATACGGCTCCATCCTTGTACGTCCGTCTCATGAGGATACGGTCCAAGCAGTCAGCAATTACTGCATCCGGGGAGGAAAAGGACAGCTCCATTTTATATGTGTCTTAATCCGTTTACCACATTGTCTGCAGCTCAGTAGTGCAACAGAGTAATCTTCTCCGGGTAGACGCACAGAAGGAGAGGGCCAATACACAATCCAAAGCCAAGTCTTTGGACTGTCAGTCAGATAAACTGACCGTGAGACCGGGGAGCCATGCTTCCCATTCTTCCTTTTCATGGATACATTTTCACCATCTGGCCAGAACAAGCTAACCAATTAGTTTCAGCCTGAACAAGCCGGCCAAGAAAATAAATGCTCTTTTCTAAAATATAGTTCCCTGGAACAAAGCTTATTTATGTGGAAGCACAGGCTTCATCATTATCCTGAATTGTCTGCATCAATTTCACCCCCAAACCTTTGTAAAAACTGGCTCCATGTCACACTCCTTCATCCATCACACCTCAGTGCTCCACTCCTCCATCTTCACCGCTCTCTCTCTCTCTCTCTCTCTCTCTCTCTCTCTCCGTTTCATTTGCAGCTCATCTGTCTTAATGTTTCTAAGCTCTCAAATGGAATTCAGGCTACCGCTGTTACACTGAATGATGCGGAGGGAGCTTGTTCCAGTTCCAGTTCCAGCTACACAAAGACAAAGCATTATTTGAGAAAACTGCTTTATACCCTTTACTCACTTATTAACATAATGTCTGCTGTCTGTTTTAATCCGTACAAAAAGAGCTATAACATGTCATTTACTGAGCTTTAGAGATGTTGGTTAGCATTTTTTTGTTGGCTTTGGACATAGCCAGGCTAGCTGTTTCCCCCTGTCTTTTTGCTAAGCTAAGCTAATGTCGTATAGACATGAGAATGATATTAACCTGCTCATCTTACTCTCCACAAGAAACTGAATAAGTCACTTATTTCCCAAAATGTCAAACTACTCTTTTAATTAGTGAGATTTAGAAGATGTTGGTAGCAGATTTTGTTAGCTTTGGACCGAGCCAGGCTAGCTCTTTCCCTTTGCTTAAAGCTCTCAGTAGCTTCAAGTTTGTGAAAAGTACGAAACAAAAGCCTATTTCCCCAAATGTCTTAGATATTAGAGAGGTAGCCTATCAATCTTCTAATCTAACTCTTGGCGAGAAAGAGAATTTCATTTACCTCCGTGAATGCCAAACTGTTCCTTAATACCCAGTTGATGTTCAGGCTACAAAGAGTGTTGATGCATTTAATGTCATTCACTCAACTCTGAATGCTTTGGAATGCATTCTTAGCCTCTTTTTTTAGCTAGACAAACAGTTATACAACCTCACCCTAATTTTTTTTTTCATGGGAGTGAGGCGATTAGTTGAACAGCCTCCCCCCACAGTGTGTTTTTCCATTCAGATTTGTGTGTATATTGGACTACCTCCATAATTCTCCAGACAGCGCAAGTTAATGCAGAGAGCAGATTGGATTATTCTTCATGTCAAAAATGTCCCATTTCCTTTCATATCATCGGGTAAAATAAATAGCCTGTGAACAAAAACGTATGCTTTTATCAGATCCATATACAATCAAGAGTAAAACATTACATGGGCGTCATCACAACTGATCAGAATGGACTCTGAGCTCTACCGTGAGACTCCCCTCCATTAGTCGTTGGACAGACTTGTGGACAGCCTACTAATTTGTTTATTTTTAGTTAAGTATAGTAATTATTTCAGGCCAAACAATGCTCCACCGTATTTTGCTGAAATCTTTTCATGCCCCTGGCCTGTGAGGCTGACCTCGCCCTAGAGCACATTCCCTGTTTCTGTTGCCTATTGCATAATCTCATGCCACATCAGGCTATTTTTAGGGAGGAAATATGTCATATCCTAATATTGTTTGGAGGTCAGTGGGCTTCACCTGAAACCAAAGTTATTTGTATTTGTTCATACATCTGCTGTCCTTTCTAAAAAATTTTTCTTTTCTTTTTTCAGAAAATATGCAGATATTAATCAAGTTTTATGCTCCTCAATAACGACATGTTTGGTAGAAAAAGCCTCATTTCTTCACAGCACTTCCTTTATTTTTTTTTTAGCATTTCCTGTGCTTGCTCTCTCTGACCTTATCAATGAGCGAATAGCCTCATTTCTTTTCGTCTTTGCATATAGATTCTTGGATATATTTGTTGCTCGTAATCGTGTGACGAGTCTCAAAAGTCATCTAAACTCTTGTCCACCTTCCTCCATTAAACACATGAAACTCAAGACTGTCGAGTTGGGTTCGTTCCTACTTTTACAACCCTCCTGATGGGTGTTTGTGCAGATCAGCCCTGCAGATAAAGACCGTGTTTATCAGAGTTTATGTGGCAGAAGGAGGACAGATTCCTCAGGGACACTCATTCCTCTTTCCCCCTGAAGCACCACACCCAAACAATGTTCTCCAACTTATCTGCAAAAACATAATCTTGTTGGTCTAAAACATACATCGTAACCTCCTGTGGCACTTCCACTGTACACTACAGTGACTATCTTTGTGACGGAAGTTTGAAGCCGTGGTGAATAAATTGGTCTTTTATGTGTTTGGCAGCCGAGAAAGTGACATCACTGGGCAAGGACTGGCACAGGCCCTGTCTGAAGTGTGAGAAGTGCAGCAAGACGCTGTCAGCGGGCTCGCATGCTGAGGTGAGACACCTGAAATGCATACAATACATATAAGAATATCCTGTAATCTTCAATAAGGTACACAGGGTTCGAGGGGTCTGATAGCACGTAGTTTAGTTTGTTTTCGGCTTTTTGTAACCCACAGCAGTCAAAACACTGATAACATAGAAAAAATAACATTGTTGATTTTACTTCCACAAACAAAACAAAAAAATAAAGACATTTTAACAGACAAGTAAACAAACAAAAAACAACAACAATACTAATATACATACATACATACATACATACAAGAAACAAACTGGACCGAAAAGGTGTAACGCTAAAGCCTGAGCTTATTACACCTACCCTTTTTACATGAAAATATATTCTTTCATACGAAAATGAAAGTTACATAAACTAAGTATACACTATATAATCCAGTACAACACAAGAAGTACAATACAATTTGTGTACAATTCACATATCAACGCATGCAGAATGTGTACCAATAGAAAGCAGGGTCATCTCCAAAATACTAAAATGGATTCCTTTTTATATATTATTAACAATTTATATGTATTTAGTTTATTGTGATATTTTTACTCTGCCTCTTACAGCATGATGGCAAGCCATATTGTCACAAGCCCTGCTACAGTGCACTCTTTGGACCTACAGGTAAGCATGTTCCTCCAGGCCTTTTGTGTCTGATTGGGTCGAGGCTGTGAAAGCACACACTGTCCCCTGATAGGGTCACACACTCAATAAAACAGTCCTTATAAGCCACATAATTACTGGTAGTTGTAAGTCCACATAAATGGTACCATTTCATTAAATTATTATCTTGAAAGAAGAAGTTCTCTCTCAGATTGTCAAAATAAAAGTCTCAAATTCCTAATGTTGGTTCACTGATGTTCTTGCTTCTTGTCTCTCTCCTCTCAGGATTTGGACGTGGTGGAACCGAAAGTCACACATATAAATAGACAGGTAATGTGTGCACATGTATTCACCAAATCATTTGCTTACATTTGTTTATCTTGTACATTTGCGTGTTATTTATTAAGACAAACAGACCTTGACTTTAAGCAAATCCATGTTTGTACTTTGCACTGCCTGACGTGTGTTTTCTCTGCTTCATCTTCAGGTTTGATGTTGCCTGGAAACCAAATCAAAGAAGCCAGCATTGCTCACGAGTCTCAATGAAAACGAGCAAAGAAAATTCATTCTCATTCAGAAGAAAAAGTTTGAGTTTTTGATCTCTGGTTTTTGAAGATGATTGTGTATTCCAATGACATAGTTGTCCCCTAGTTTCTTCCTGTTCTTAAGGTGACATGATTAAATCATTTTTAAAGTTGCGTCAGTTGTCATTTTTATCGTTTTTATTTATTTTGCAGTCTTTGTATGAAACACTCCTGCATTAGAGCAATTTCTTTGCCCATGACAACTTTCATGTGACTTATGGGAATTTCAAGCACAACATCTGCTAAAAAAAACCATCATCATAAATAAGGCCGCTCCATGTTTTTAGACCCTTAAACCCTTGAGGTTTATGTGGACTGGTTACATAATTCTTAAAGCTATAGTGCGCAACTATTTTATGTTAATGAAAGTCTCTTACATTCAAGCATTGCCAAACGAGTTTTATACAAAGCTAATTAACCTTATCTGCTCTACACAACTCTCTCTGTATTTCCTCAGCATGGCTGAGTTTACAAAATGGTGATGTTGTTGTCATACTTAGTATTTCTCATGGGGGGGACAGAAACTACCCACTACAGCTTCAATACTTTCTCACATTAGATTACTTTTTTGTTGTTGCTGTAACATGAGTTTGGAAGTTGATAACATGAAACATTATTCAACTTAGAGGACAACGAAAGCTGGAGCTGACGGAGCGTCCACATTTGTAATGGTATGTAGGTATTCAAATTCCCATTTTCTAGTTCTTTTCAAGGTCAATGATCCTGGCTAGTGTCTAGTATCAGGTTTAAGGTATAAGGGGGCTCTAGTGGCCTTGGCGTTAAGGAAGAGACCTGATTAGTTCCTGTTGTCTTACTCAGATCCGGTATCAATAAAGGCATAAAATGCCCCAAAACATGATTTGATCAATTAGAAGTACGATAGTTCAGAGACTCAGGAAACACAGGATGAGTGAGGGGGTTGATGACATGACCAGGACACCCACTTTTTTATTTCTTTTTAATTTATTTAATAATCTACAAAAAATAAATTCAATACAGAAGCTAACATGTTAAAGTGAGAACACTTTTCAACACGGTCCCATGAAGTTCACAGACCTACAACATGCGACAACAAAGAACCAGAACCTTTGTGTAGACTAAACCAAAAACAATTTGCCACATCGATTCACCTAAATGCAACAAATACAGAGTTATAGCTCAAGTATTTAGAGACTCAATGACACCACAAAAAAACACAAAAAAATATATAACAACTTACAGGCCTTGAAGTTGTGACCATGTTGAGCATGGAGATTTAAAGTTTCTTTTGGATTTTGGTGCTAAGAAATATGGAAAATTGTAACATCTATGTCACTATGACAACTGGGCAAACTCCATCTGCTGAGGAGGAATGTGTGATGTGATTGAAAGCTCCAGAACTGCTCGCCTGCTAAATGGACCTTGTGGTTTGGTTTTGGTTCAACAACTATTTTTAAAAGTCAGGAATAAACTAAAAATCTCAGTAGCAAGAATGTTTAATTTGGTTGATTCTGAACATCTTACATGTGTTTTTTTAATCAATGCATGTTTAGAGGAATCGAAATGTTAACCCTGCCCATGCTGGTGCATTGTGGGAAGCCGGAGCAGCTGAGTCGTTGCAGATCCACCAGATGCTCCCCCTTTGGTTCTTTTGGGCTCTTTTGCCAAATCTTTGCTCTGCACGGCCACCCTTGCTGTCCATGGATCACGTAGCAGCCAACACCCTCAACCATGCCTGACAGTTGCTATGGCAACAGACACAAACAACACCTAACAGACAGCCAGTGTGCCCTTCAGTCCGTCTAGCAGTCACCCTTTTTTTTTGTCTGCAACAAAGAGGCTCACTGTCACAGGAAAATCTCGACCAAGGCCACAGAGACTGAGGCAGCTGATGAAAACATGCAGAGGATTTTTGCAATCAAGCATTTTTTTTTGCCTTTTCTCTAAATTGTTTGTAAAATGAAACACAAATGTAGCTTATTAAAATGTGTGTTGTGAGAGAGGCATATGGCATAAAATATATACTGTACATTACTCATTATTTTTTGGCTGTTCAAAAACTTAGGCTTTTACCTTAAAGACAGAAGGAAATATCAACTAAAATACAGTAAAAATGCTAACAGGACTCCAATACTTTAGCAATTTTAAAAGGAAAGAATATGAAAACACAGTTGAACGGATGTGCAATTAACATAAACAACCAAAAAATGGGGAAGTAAATTAAGTGTCTGCATGTGTATCTATATTTAAATAGGTATCAAGATATATTTCTGTCTCTTAATAGTCTCACAGCACATACTTGGTTCCCAATGTTGAGGCCTAATGAGGATACTTCACTGACATGATCATAATGAAAGCATCGTACAGGCAATGAAGCACATTTAAAAAGCACTTAAGGGGACTCACACCGCACTTATGTAGTGAAGTGTTACCAGAGTTTTTATTTCTGCCAAGCAGATTTAAACCTTCCGTGTCAGCATGAATCAGACCCTCAGTCATGAAACTGTAAAATTCGACTCATAAACCCATTGAGGACTGGAACATGAGAGCAGAAGTGTCTCACGGCTTTTATAACTCGTGTGTTCATGCGGACATGGGTGACCTTGAAATAGATCATTTAAATGATTCCAGTAGGACAGTAAGGGTGTTGTTTATTTTACTTTTATCGAGACGGCAGAGTAAAATATTGCACATCTACAGATTTGAAGGAAAATACAATTTATTCAGATACGTGTTTTTGTTGTGGTACTTTAACAGAGTAAAAAGGGGCCAACAAACCAATACAATTATATAAGTCTATTTTATCAAAAAATACAATAACATCATGTCAAATATACAAGAATAAATACAAACTAATTACAAGGAGTAGCTTAAACTAGCAAATACTTTCTGACTTTGGCGACTCCTAGTGGTAGATTTACAAAAGGATACACTGATACATCTAACTAATTACACCCTAAAACAGGGGTCTTCAACGTTTTCCAGGCCAAGGACCCCCAAACTGATGGCGAGATGGAGCGGGGACCCCCTAATTATATATATTGTATAAAATTGTGTTATATCAAATGCACCTTGTTATTGTGCATTCAATACTAAGATACTCAAATAATACACAGGTTCATATATTCATGTTTTTATTTTAAACATGTGCGAGGCACAGTGAGTAGGGTGGCCATGCCACTGCCATTTATAAACATAACATAACACAATAAACTGATACCTGCCAAGATCAACAATGTCTGTCAATTGCATGTAATCATGCATAAAAGCTATTCAAATGGACATTTTTAAAACATAAATGTGAAAAGGAAAATAAGTGATGCTTGTTAGTCCCACTGGCATGCATAAACATACCTGTTATATTGCATACAATACTGAACTATTAACATAACTGACAGATTCATGTTTTAATTTTAAACATACATGTAGTGGGACAGGTGTTGTGAATGAAACGGTGCACAGCTTGAAAGAGCTCCTGTGTGTCGCTGAATGTGTGCATTGATGACTGAAAGACATCTTCTGCCTCCATTTATCCGTTTACTACAGTGTGTTGAATTCATGTTAATGTGTATTTAAAGACATTTCAATTAGTGGAAAAAATTGCAGGGGGGGGAATATAAAAAAAAGTCTAATCAACCAAAACTTTCGCGACCCCCATGCAGTGCCTCCGCGGACCCCCTAGGGGTCACGGACCCCCTGTTGAAGACCCCTGCCCTTATAGACCAAATACCCATGTTTGTGTTCACCTGCATGTTTGTATTCATATCTGGAAATACATGTTCAAATCTGCATGCCAGAGTTATTGCAACAAGTCGTTTGCTGTTGTTATTGCTGGTTATAAATGAATGTGTGTGTGTTCTACCCCCCAAAGCCGCTCTAAATCTTGTAAAAGAGGATCTATAGGCACTTAAAATGATTTCCACAGCATGTCAGGTCTTCCTGCTTTTCTACAAAACAATAAGTGAGACTGAAGTACAGGAAAGAATATTCATATCCTCCAGCCCAACAGTGAAAACTTTAAACTGGAACATGTGTGAAACCGTGGAAGTCATAAAATCAGGCCTGCCAGTTTTAATATGGACACACACGTTTCTGCCAACAGGCTATTATTATTTAGAACATCTGTCTTTACTACAAGATTGAATTTTCTAAAGTAGACCACTTAAAATAATAGAGTGCATTTGTGAAAATAATCTTTACATTCACCACTATGTGCTCATGTGGTTCACTCTAAGTGTTTCCACTCCCAAAAACCTGTTAATGTGATTTTAGATTGTTAAAATAAGACGTGGACAGGATATCCAACATATACTTTTCACTCACGTGAAAGACTATCCTTAAAAATGACTCAAGAATATATATATATTGCAATAACAGCTACAAACCAAATATACATTTGAACGGTCACAAGATGATTCATTGGATGGGAGAGAACCAAAAACATAAAAATGATGTTCATTTTTCTCTAAGAAATCCTAAAAATAATGTAAATTTACAGCCTTTTATGCCATAAACAATTATGTCAATGAAACAACTTGTGATAGGAAATTCATCGCTTTACAGGAGATTGCATAACGTTTGGGGAAATCACTCTGTCCAGTGCCAGCCAGCAACCAGTTAGCTTAGCTTAGCATAAGGAACAACTTTCTGTGCAAAGGCAATAAAATCCCCCCACCAGCACCTGTAACGCTCACTATTTAACATCTCATTTGGTATAACATGTTAATTAGTGAACTTTAGAGGTGCTGGTAGGTGGATTGTGCTGTGTTCAGACAGAGCCAGGCTAGCTGGTTCCCCCTGTTTCCAGTCTTTGTGCTAAGCTAACCATACCATTGCTACGTACAGACATGAGCAATGGAGAGTGGTATCAACCTTCTCAACTCTGGTTGAGAAAGCCGTATTAAGCCAAAATGTTGAACGATTTTTCTTTAAAGATCCAGTTTTTTAGTGGCATCAGGACTTATCGTGCATCAAACACTGCAACAATATTTTATTTTACAAAAAGTCAGCTAATATTGGAAACCCCTGACTCTGCTGAAACACATCCCTCCTATCGTCATCACTGGCCCAATAAAATCCAGTGTGTGGAAATTGGAAACAACCTTGTCTTGAGAAATGGTAACGCGGGGAGCGCCTTCAGGCCTGTGCAGCCCACCCGGGCGTCCTGTTGGAGTCTGGCTCAACGTATCAATCCAGAGGCTCCAGCAGAGTTATATTTGTGGCAGACGACCAGTCGGGCCTTGTGGTGGTTACTGAGCAGAATGTGGTTCTCATTTCTGGGACTGAATGTGCACGGCTGTCTCAGATACTGCCTCTGTTGATCCCTATCCCTGCTTAATTCATCACTCCACCTCCTTTGTTTTTTGTGTTCCCACCCTCCCTCTTCCCATTACTCCCTACCTCCTTCCATACTACCTCCCATCTCATTTCCCATTACTGGGCTGTAGTTGATTAGTGCTGCTGGATGTACAGTATCTGTTTCCACTGCAGCGCGTGTGTATAAATAGGCCCTTTGGCATTGTAATTGCTAATGAGGATCCAGTGTGTGTGTGCAATAAAAAAGAGCCGCTGCCATAAGCAGGCCTACAAATAGTAGATAATGAAGCAGCAAGTCCTCTGAGTCTGGGCCTGGATCTCCCAAAAACATCTTGGCACATCAATCATGATTTCTTTTTTACCCTCCTAATCCAAAAGGAAGGAGTGATAAACCGTCCTCTCCTCCAATTAGGCTTCCAGCAGCGTCAATAACAATAGTCTCCCTATTAGCGTGCAACCAACACCAAGTTTAGTTCCTGCTGTTGTGAACACCCTCTTCTCTATCGGTTAAAGTCAAGTCAAAATATCTTTATTAGTCTCCCTAAGGAGAAATTTGTTTTGGACATTGCTGCAAGCATAACAACAAGCACATGGTTAAAATACTTAAAAGACAAATGTACAGTACACGTATCGGCTAGTCAAAGAGCTGTGCATATTGCAGATTACAAAAGACCATTTTCTATACTAAAATAAGATAAAAGCCATCCTTCCTACATTATTCTGTTCACCCATACATGCCTTACAGCCACTCAATCCTACTTCCATACACTTACATGCATTCAGTCTTAGTACATTTTATTTATCTATTCATAAATATCCAGGCATTTAGTTAAAAAAAAGTGTCTATAAGAAACGTCTAATTACCCTATTTCTGAGTAAAAACCAGTGCTGCAGTGATTGGCGGATTGACAGAAATATAATTTTAATGATAAATCAACTGATTAGACGATTAGATCATTCTGAAGAGGCTACAGCCAGCGGTGCTGTGCACCATGTTCACCATCTTCACTTAGCCCGTTAGCATGCTAACATTTGAAAATTAGCACTAAACACAAAGTACAGCTGAGGCTGAAGGGGATGTGGATTAGTTTGCAGGTCTTTGGTCATAAAACTAGATATTACACCTGAGTGTGGCGCTAGATAAAAGGTAAAGTGATCACCAGAGTATTAACGAGGCATCCTGGGAGGAAGACCAATGTGGGCACCAAATTTCATTGCAATTGATGTTGTTAGTTGTTAGTGTGGGATAGTCCTAGTAAATGCTACATTTTACAATTTTTTTCAGTTACGTGTTATTTTAAATTTAATAGTTTTCAGTTTTCCGATTGTTAGCTGTACAGAACAAACACCTTGGGGTCTGGGAAATTGTAAAAGGTGTTGTCCTCTTGATTCTGACATTTTATAGACTAAACTCCTTTGTGGCAGATCCCACCTCCTGGATTTGGAAGGATCTTGGCCTCAGGCTGAGAGTCCTCATTTCACTCCTCCTGTTGGGCTCAGAGCTGATGTCCAGGCATACACGGTATCATTTCCATGGTTGAGCATGAGGCAGATTGATGAGTGTTTTTGCATGTGCACACAAACTCTTGTTCCTCACAGCACCTGGCCCCGATCATCCAGTTTTCTATTGACACGTTGTCTGTGCTCTGAGGGATTTGTAGACAGTTTAATTGTACGACGGCTGTGATAAATAACCTGTGGTCTTCTCTGTGTGTCCGTGTGATAAATGCTCTACGATACCAGTGCAAATATTGTAATAATAAATTATCGTTAAGCTGGAGGAATTTCTCAGAAGTGTGTTTCTGAATGTAAAAGATGAGTGCAATTTTTCAAACTGAAATGCCATGGAGAGATGGATGCGAAACCCTCCAAGGCCTCGCTCTGATGTCTGATTCTCTCCAGCTGTAAGATAAGTCAGGTAAAGTTGTGTTCTTGCACTCAGGATTCCTTAACTCCCATCCCTCCTATGTGTCCTCCTCGTCCCACGATTTGGAACGAGCAAAAAGAGGACGTGAGGCGACATCTGAGCCGCATGCTGTGCTTGTTTGCCTTTCCCAGATTGCCCTGCTGCTTGTGCTAGTGGGAGTTGGCAGTTCCCCTCATCCTTTTATCTCCACTGTCAGTTCCTACTGCACTGCAGTTATCTCCTAATCATCCTCCATGGTCACACAGACATGGCAGTTATTTTCCATTTACCGTAACTGCTTCATCAAGCAGGTAAAAACACAACACATGGTGAAAGGACTAAATAAAAGAAACTGGATAATCTTACAGTGAGAATGCAGCCTTGTTTGTAAGGTGCTCTAGGCAACCTTTCATGTTGACAACTTCAATTTTATATTCAATTACCAGAAATATGTATCTTGACATTAATAATATACCAAGATGTGACTTAAAAAGGTGTTCTACAGTTTCCATATTTCACTTTCTGGGGGTTGAAATCACTACCACCATTAATAACATAACAACTGATCACACTCGGGGATTCTGAGATCGATGAGCCTCGAAATGCAATGTGAATGTCGTCTTGGTCAGAAGAAGTCGGTCATTTCTAAAGCTTCATGAGTCAAAGCTGCGAGCCTCTTTAAAAGGACGTTTAGCTAGTTTAAATTCTGGCAGAAACTTTGTATTGTATTAACAACATTATTACAAATAGTTTTACCAACATGTATAAGTAACACATAAGGGCATAGTCACATAAAATAATAAACTTAATGTTCAGTGCACTGACCTGCATGTAAAACAAGAACTTTGTGCTAGCATTTGGGATACATCATTTTGTTTAAGGATAACATAATAATATAGAATGATCGCTCAGCTGTATATGCTCCTAATGCCAGAGATTCTTTTGGGCAATGAGCAAAAGTACTCGGGCTTGCAAAAGTATTCATACCCCTTTATGTGATAGACCAACACAAAGTGGCGCATCATTGTATAAAGATTAGCATATCATGTATATGTATGTAAAGAAAAAACTGAAAAGTGTGGCGTGCAAAAGTATTCAGGCCCTCGAGTCAGTACTTTGAACCATTTTCGCTGCAACTACAGCTGAAAGTCTTTCGGGTAGGTTTGCCAGCTTTGCACACCTAGAGACTGACATTTTTACCCATCCTTCTTTGCAAAATACCTCAAGCTCAGTCAGATTGGATGGAAAGCATCTGTGAATTTTCAAGTCTTGCCAGAGATTCTCAGTTTGATTTAGGTCTGGACTTTGACTGTGCCATTCTAACACATGAATATGCTTTGATCTACAGCATTCCATTGTAGCTCTGGCTATATGTTTAGGGTAAATAAACATGTATCATTTTCCTTCCACTTCACACATTATGCGCCACTTTAGTGTTAGTTAGTCTGTCACATAAAATCCCATTGAAATACATTTACAATTGTGGTTGTAACGTGACAAAATGTGGAAAGGTTCAAGGGGTATGAACACTTTTGCAAGCCTGTGTATCAGGTCTCCGCCGGGGCAGATGGGATGCTTTTCTCTCATGCAGAGCCATATTTGGATTTATGCCGAAGTGATGGGTGTGTCTGAGATACAATCTTGCCTAAAACAGTGTAAATGATTTATATGATGATACTGGTCTGGAACATACTGTAGATAAATAAAAGGACAAGAAAGAGAACTACTGTAGCTGGCTGGCTAACACAGACACAGTAACAGAAATGTTAATTAGTATGCGCTGTTTCTTATAAAAAAATTAAAAAAATGAAATTTTAACAAAACAGATGCACAGCCTTTGTTAAGAAATAAATTGAATATGACACTTTTAACCCATCAAACCCCTATATGACAAACCAAAATAGGTTTACGGTCTCTCACCAAATAAATCCAGCACAGCTTGGCTCCCAGCTGGTGTTACACCAGCGCCCTCCTCTGCTCTTTGTAGGTACTCGAGTGCCTCAACTGCTACTACAATGCTGCCCCCTTGTGCATCAACAACAGCGACATCACTCGCAGGGCATTTTAAAAGGTGCCCTGCCACACAATACCGCTTTTACTTACATTTTTTTTTTTTAAAATATGTTAGATCCATATGTGCTTGTGTTATTTTGTAAATGGGAAAATGAACTGCTACCTCCTCTGTCAGCTCTAGCCACTGAAAAGAAATAAGAGGACACATAAGGCCAATTATAAAAGCTGTTGCCCTAGCTCATTACTATTCATGAGCTCACCCAGTTGCGCTGGGAAAAAAGAATGCTGATAGCCAGGCTCTTATTGGCTAGCTGTTAGCCAATCAGACTCGAGCAGCTTAGCTCGTTGAATATTAATGAGAACTGGCAAAAAATCAAGTTGAGTCTTCCTGGAAGATTTCTATACCACGCTAGAATGGAAACAAGGTAACCAAGGCATTTTTTCCATGGTAGTCCATGGAAGAACCTCAGACATTACCACAAAGTAATGAAATACATGTGGCAGGGCACCTTTAAGAAAGGGCTTAGTATGATGTCGGACTGTTAAAAGAAAAGAATAACACATTCAAAAGCTTCTTGAATATTTTAAAACTTTAATATACAGTGCTTCGTAAATCATTACTAAAAACACAGGTGGTAAAAATCAAATCGAAACAAATAAGTTACACTGTAGTAAAAAGCACTTGAGATTCCTTTCCGTTTGTCATCATTAGTGTGAACCCCATATATGAAAATAGCATAGAAAGTATGCAAACATAGAATTTCATTCATATATATTTTTCTAATCTTTAGCTAAATAAACTTTTTGTCCCCTTAAAATTCCCTTAACCGACTGGATGAAATAAGTAAAGTTTCCAGCTGTGTGGTTGTCGACGGCCTCGAATTTCATCTATAATTCTGCTTTTGCTTTTTTTAAAAACCTTTTCAAACAGCTTAAAAACATTTTTCGTGGCGATAACGTCCCCCGTGAGAACCTCAAGACAAGCCCAAATAAAGAAGAAATATAAATTAACATACCAAACATGTGAACAGTCTGCAAAACCTTCTTTTCTTCTTCATTGACTAGAGTACAGTTTAACATTTGACCTCTCTCACAAAGCATTCACACACACAAACACACACACACACACACTTTTAACAGTATGTCCACAAACACACAAGCTCACACAGTCTGTGCATAGACCCAGGTTAAACTTGTGAAGTAACTGGTAAACGGAGCAGTTTCTTCCCCACTGTGGTTTGTCCTTTAAAGGAAAATAACCCTTTAACCCATTTGTTGCTACGGCAACATACACTGTCTCCAGGCCGAAGGGCTTAACGTCAAGACATGTAGAGATAGACCGATCAAAACATGCCGTTTCCATAGTCCAATTCAGTGCCTGCTATCAGCAACAAGGTAAACAGAAATGAAGTCAACTATAGACACACATGTTAGGGTTAGACCTGAAAATATTGAGCTGATATTAAAAGCCAGGCAGTCTGTCCACCTCAGATGTTCTTTCCTTACCGCCCCTATCTGCATTTACATTTTTAAATTTATTCACACATCTTTTTTTTTCTCCATTAAATCATGTAATAGTTTTCCCAATGTGTTTTTAGAAAATGCGTCACGCTGCCCTTCAGTAAACTGCTGACCCACATAGTCAAGGTTTCAACAGAGCGTGTTAGTGTCAACAACCTCAGCACACTTTGAGACACAAGAGAGAAACCATTCTCCAGAATTTTGTGGAAAAACAGGTTTCACTTTAGAGTCCCCAAATATCAGCAAACAGGGGTTTTTAGTCTCACGACAGCTCTCAGAATCCCCTGTAACAAACCTGCACTATTCTGATTAAAGTATATATTAAAAGAATCCTTCTGCGTCTCTTAATTCATGTTTGTTGATGAGCTTAAATAATTTACTGACATATTTACAGTCTGAGGGAAAGTGTACAAAAAGTCAAGCTGAAATGTCTAAGTAGGGAACATATATTATAGATGTAGATATATGGTTCTAAAAATCAAAGAAAGTGGATGTCTTGTGTCTGCACTTAAAATCTCATGTTAAAACCTTCAAAATATGGGTTAGGTTTGGTTTACAGTAAATAATGCTTTTGCTTCTCTTAATGTCTGTTTACTGATGACAGGAAAGACTTTAGTGAGATTTGATATTCTGGTTTTAAAAAGCAAAAAGTCTTTTATCTCTGCATTTAAACTCTCCTGTTTAAAACCTGCAAAATTTGGGTTAAGTTTGGTTTCCAGTAAAGAATTCTTCTGCCTCTCATAATGCCTGTATCAGCAAATTATTCACTCTGGCTAAAATGTCATGGTAGTCATGTCATAAACATTGATACCTGTTATCAAAACAGGTGTTGAATTTATTTGTGCTGTTTGTTGTCTTTCCCACTTCGTTGTGTGTATCTATAGAGACCTGCGGTTTTCAACAGTCTGAGTCAGTACCTCCTATCACTTACAGGGTTGACAACGAGGCATCCAGAGCAGCCAATCGTAAGCAGAAGGGTGGGTGGGTGGGACTTGGACACTCTGGTAACAGGGGGTCAACTTGTTCTATTGCACATACGTTTCTGCCTTTACTTCATTTCTGGCTTCCAAAAGAATCTCACAGTTATAAACAGGCAGCAAGTAGCATTATTTTTGTTTTTTGTTTAAATAAAAAAAAAAGAGAAAAAAAAAAGCTATGGACAAGTACGAAAAAGCGCTCAATTAAATTGCAGCGAAAACCAGGATGATAGAATATAATAATAATAATAATAATAGTAATCATCAACAAGAATATTCACAAAAACAACATTAACCATATATAGCGACACAGGCAGAAAAAGTAACGTTTACCTGTATATATATTTATAAAAAACACAAACAACAACAGTGTAAAATTGATTGTCATTTCCAGATAAAAAGCATCAAAACATCCAAGGCATCAACAGTGAGGAACAAACTGGGAACTATAAAAAGTGACGAGGGCTGAGGTGGGGGATTCACAGAACTAAGCCCAAAGGAACAACGCTCACAGAGAGAGAGAGAGAGAGAGAGAGAGAGAGAGAGAGGAGAGAGAGAGAGAGAGAGAGAGAGACCATTTGATGCACATCATGAGTCTGCGAAAGCTTTTGGCAGCCTTGAATGCAGAAGAGCGGCGAAACAAAGGCAACGGTTTGCACATGCCATCTGTCGAACCATCCATCGGTCTAAGACCGGAGAAACAAACCAGCACGACCCTCCGTTGGTTCGCCTCGCCGCGCTCCCCCAGCTGTCAGATTTCAGTGTTCCTATCACCAAAACGTCATCCAGTCGGGATGCAGCTTAAGCAAGCGCGTGCTGTGGCTCATCGAGAGAGAGAGAGAAAAAAAGGGATCCAACAAGTTGTTCGCCCGTGGAACGAAGCAGGGCGAGATGCGAAGTGCTGAGAAAGGCCGCGGCGGCCTGGCATGGAGAGCGCCGAGAGAGGCGGCATGGCTTTGATTTGACCGAGCCCTGTGACCAAGAGAGGTAACTCTTGAAAAGCTTTTCAAGCAGAGTAAAGGGGTTAGACAAGGGGTTGGTGAGTTTTGGAAAGCACATAGACACTTTTTGTTACAAACACACACACACACTCGTCCATACATTCACAAACACATACATGGGAGTAAATCTGTCCCTGAATGTGCCAAGCAACGGAAGTCTTGTTTCACAAAATACACAGTTCCCAGAAGGGGAGTCTTCTTTTTTATATCTTCTTCTTTTGTCCCAGAGAGTAAAGCCACGCTGCACGGTGCAGTCATTGTGTGCGGCCTCTCTCTTACTGCCAGTCCTCATCGTCCACGTCCTCCGCGTCCGACGAATCCTCGTTGGTGCTGTCTCCGCCCAACTGTCGCGTCCCGTTCTGCTGCTGTGCGGCGAGGGCGGCGGCGGCCTCGGCGGCGGCGGCTCGTTCCTCGGCCTCTTTCAGCCGTAGCGCTGCCGCCTTCTTCTCCTGCTCTGCGTGGCTCTTCATGTGGGCGCTGCGGCTCTTCACCTTGTAGAAAATCCTGTAGGAAAAGAGGGAAGAGCTTATTGTTGAAGCTCTTTTAAGACCTGGAATACACATACTTTACGGGCTCATCAGGCTGGTGAAGTCCTGACCTTTTGGTCATTGAGACGTTTGTATCCGAGCCACAATGCTCACACTGCATTTTTCCCCTGGTGGCCCATCAAGGAGGTGGTCTCTGTTCTCTCACACGCTGTCAATGATGGAAGATTTTAAAGCCGTTGGGGAAACTAATAATTAATGAATAATGACTGTGGGTGCGCAGGCAGCTTTCCCTACTTCCCACCTGTGAATCCTCTTTTAAAACCCTTTTCATAAGTTCAATCATTTCTATGATGTTTGACATTGTCAAACAATGCAGAAGCATAAAATGACATGGTGTGAAGTTGGAACTCTCACGTTATTCTTTTTTACTCGGCAGCTGTACCTGAAACATTTGATTGGATGTGGATGACAGCTGGTCTGAATAAATATTATCAGGGTCATGTCATTTGCCCCATAACACAGGAGGAGGGAAAACATTTGGCGTAATGTTGGCTTGCACACAGTCAGTTATTAAAATAAAGTGTAAAGAAGATGACAATTGAGTGATGACTTTATGACTGAGCTCTTAAGGAGAAGGACGTGCATTTGATCTGCATATTTAACCTCGTGCTTCTGTGGACGTTAATCTGACAGCATTCAATTCAGACTTGTTCCATGCAGGAAGTGTGACTGGAACGTGCGTGATGTGTGAGACAAGACCAGATGACGTATGAGACGAGGCCGACATTTAAAATAGTCCGTACATTTTTGTAAAGAGGTGCATGAATGAAAACAAAAATGTAAAATGCTGATATTTTTATTAGTGTAAGGAGTTCGGTGACTTTCTGTTAACACCCCAGAATACCAACGCACAACATCAACATCATCCAGACTTAGAAATGGGAATTCTTGTCAGGGTGACTAATTTAGTGTTCTGAAAGACAGATAGAAAGCCCCCAAAAAAATGACTAGAAAATACTAACTGGAAGCCCCCCCCCATCATGTTTGTTTATGATATATAGCAATAATACTTAGTATTACTAGTCAGCTAAAACTGTCAAAATGTGCTTATTGTTTGACACTACAAGTACAAGGTTGTACACATGTTCTGTTTCTAAAGCCGG
Source organism: Etheostoma spectabile (assembly GCF_008692095.1). NCBI lineage: Eukaryota > Metazoa > Chordata > Actinopteri > Perciformes > Percidae > Etheostoma > Etheostoma spectabile. The sequence goes on from NC_045752.1 coordinate 2,870,707, forward strand.
TAATTTTGTAATAATAGTAGGGCTGAATGAGATGAGGAAAATATGCAAACATGCAATAACATTGTTGAATATGGCGATGATATACTGTAACTTGCTATAAATTAACAGATATTTAAGTGTACCGAGTTCTGCATTTCTGCTGCTTTCATGTTCTGCTAAATACAACAAATCACTTGTTGAGTTTAAGACTAATGAAAGGAAATCCTTTCCAGCCTTCTCCTATTGAACAAATTAAACAATAAATTAAATATTAACTGCACCAATTTAAAAAAAATGAATGACAGTTACATTTTAACGTGCTGTTTTCTGCGGGTCTATTGTCTGTTGCGATACGTTGCAGCCTTTGGCAATGTGTATATAAGTTGATATTACAATGACCATAACATTTTTATTTTTTTTAAACAATACATTGTGCAGCCCTAAATAACAGTTATCACTGTCTTAGTCTCTCTTCATAAAGACTGTCATCAAAGTGCAGTATGATGTATGGAAATTATGGCTGAGTAATAGTAGGCTATACCAGAACAATGAATCTCACAGCAAAGAGTCTACAGCTGCATGAGATGTGCATCCATGTGACACAACCACTGTAAAACGGCTACTCAGCCTGGTTGGATAGCCAGTAAACATACATTATGATGGATAATATATAATGAGCACACTTTAAACAGTGTGAGAACTTAAAGGGGCGAGTGAAGCTCTTGTCATGTCACTGGGTAGAGTTGCATTGCAGAGAAGCGCAATGTGCCATATATCTACTCTGTGTTTCGGTTGCTAGGACACAGTTGGCAATAACAATAGGCCCCAATGTTGTTAGAGTGCGGGCTGTTTTTTAATCAAAGCTTTACAGGATGGGTCGATTTCTTCAAACACCAAGAGACAATTTCCTCGATTTACCAATGCATAATCCAAGTGAGCAACAGCAGTAGCAACATATCCTGCAGAAATTTGGGATTTTATATACAGGTACCGTAGTTCAACGGAATGCCACTCATGTAATTGTTGCTGTCAGCTTTGCATAAGTAACCAGAGCCATGCCAACGTCTCCAACACCAACAGCAGTGACTGATGGGATGTTTAAGATCACTGACCTGCCACATTTCTTGCAGGGGAACTCGCCCTCCTGACCAGCTGAGCCTTTGTTGGCTGTTGGAGGGATGGTCTTGCGTGCGTTGCTGTCGTTGCGAGCTTTGGAGCTGGGAGGGGGTGGCTGAGGGGGGTGGATGACCCAGGACGGCGGCTGCTCCTTCCCCACGTCCTCCAGGCCTTTCATGATCAGGACGGTTCCAGGCTGCACACACAATAAAAGTGAGAGGGGTTGTTAACATGAACGCTCCGAAGATGTTTAACACGGCCACGGAGAGCAATTGGAATATAAATAAGGAGCCTGAAGCTACTTTATGAGAACCTTTCATGTCGGATGGCATTACAATGGCATGCACACATGTGCCCGTTAACATGTGGATGCATACACACATAGCCTGGCAATTTTAACGACAACTCATTTATTATGTGTGCCAAACGGTTAAATGCAAGGCAAAATGACAAAAGGTTTCTTGTTGAGTCATTGTTTGCTGACAGACATAATGGGGTTACACAATCCAGAGAGGTGGACATCAGCCAGGTTCTCTCCTCTCAAACATCCAGCAGGGGGAAGCAAATCCAACACCCAGCCACCACGGCAACACAGGAAGAGTTCAAAAGGACAAGTGTGTCAAAGTGTGATGATGACCAACTGAGGCTTGTAAGCACAAACTCGCAGCTTTAAGCGTTCTCCGTCTCTCTCCTGCACAGGCGTTCCTTTACTTCGTTATGTGAAAAACACATTTCGAGGACTTGGCTTTGAGAAATTGCTCCTTTGCGTGAATAAGAGACAGCACAGTATGGTAATTAGACTATAACCACCACCACAGTATTAATCCATTTAACACAGTGACAGCAATCCCTAAAGAGTACTGACCTACTTCTGTAGTTTATCATGATTTTCCATTTTGTTGTTTTTTGTGAACATTTACTCTGAAAATTAAAGAAATTGAAAAAGTAGTGGCTGTTTTATATTCAAACACTAGACATGTACGCATCTGCCACACTAGATATTATTTTGAAACACAGTCTAACTACAAAGAGTGTTGCATTATGGGTTGTTTGTAGCCATAAAAAAAAAGGAGCTAGTCTGGCGAGTTTTGTTCAGGAAGCCCAGCTGAATCTTCTAGAGTTTGTGATGTTTGGCAAGTGTAACGTGTTGTGGTGCCACAGAGGAAATTCAAATTTACTTTACTATAATCTTTAACACAAAAACAGACTAGGGACCAAATAGTATGTCAAGCTGCCGAGAATTACCACCGTTACGGAAATGTCATGATGAGGAGTTCAAAAAAGACAAGAGTTTGAAAAATGCTAACAGCGAGAGAAAGTCGTTGCGATTAGTTCCAAGAGCCTGACAGGAGAGTGTGTGTGAGTATGTGGTTCATAAAGATGTAATCCTTAAACTCCCAGTATCTCCGGGGGAACTTTATCAACGGGACAAGTCTTAAAAGAGAGTTTTTCCATGACAGGTGCTGGAAAAAGGCGAGTCATTTTAAATATGGGGCCAATACAGTCAAATATTTCAATAACATACATATTTACTTTAGAAGACACTTCCTTAGCAGTAAATGCAAGAAGCAAAATAAGGGTTCAAAGCAAACTGACCACAGACAAAAACAGTAAAAATGTCTCTGCCCATGACAGTGGTTACACACAGGGAGTTGCGTCATGTTGGAAAGTAAAAAACCAGCGATGTTATGGTTTACAGAATGAAATCATATCCTTTGACCTTTTTCACGTCATCGTTGAGGGCAAAGATGCCCTGCACTCTTCACGCGGGATGACCATTCATCATGTTATCTGTGTTGTATGATACAATCCTTTACCACGCAGAGCTCAGAATTAATTTCACACTCACATTCTCAGCGGCCTGCAGCGGGTGCGTCACCCTGGTGGGGCCGACATCCTGTTTCCTGTCAGCTGACCCTTCCCATTTCCTGCTGTCCTCCTCCTTCTGTGGCTCCAATCTGTGAGAGCCCTGCTGGCCCCAAAGAAGACAAGTATAAGACATAAGGACGTATATTTACAGCTCGATGGCGGTTTAGAAAGCTCAAACTCCATCTCTTGGACATTAGCTTCCATTAGAGCTGCAAAGATCAATCCATTAATGGATCAGTTGTCAACTATTAATTTAATGGCCAACTATTTTGATGATGGATTTATCGCCTTAAATAATTTATTTTCTAGTTTCTTCTCTCTGACAGTAAAGTGAATATCTTTGATTTGTGGACAAAACAAGACATTTGAGGACGTCGTTCTGGGTTTTGGAAACACCTGACATCTTATAGAGCAAACACCTAATCTATTAATTTTGAAAATGATCCGCCAATTAAATCAACAATGAAAATAACCGTTAGTTGCAGCCCTATGTTTCCATGCATAGGGCTGTATGCATGTAGCTAATGTATGCATGAAGCTGATGTATGCATGTAGCTGATGTATGCATGTAGCTAATGTATGCATGTAGCTAATGTATGCATGTAGCTGATGTATGCATGTAGCTAATGTATGCATGTAGCTGATGTATGCATGTAGCTAATGTATGCATGTAGCTGATGTATGCATGTAGCTAATGTATGCATGTAGCTGATGTAGCGGATATGATGCTGCATATTTCAGCGTGTAATATGTGTGTGAGTGCTTATCTGATGAGGAGGTTCGCGCCTTGTATGGCAGCCTCGGCCACAGTGTGTGTGTGTGTTTGTGTGTGTGAAAATGGTTCCTGTACTATGTAAAAACACTTTGAGTAGTTGTCAAGACTAGAAAAGCGCTATATGAAAACAGTCACATTATATTTAGCTTTGCACAGTCACCATGCCAACCACCCAACCTGTAATGTTACTGCTGAGGGCACTGTGGTGACATAGCTAGAGTAAGCTGCAGCCGTTTGCACACTTTATTTTAAGAATCAAGTGGTCAACGTAGATATCCAGGGCTGCGCTATTTTGGAACCGACACACTGCAGTTTCACATCTAAATTACACCTCTGCTGTTCCATGTTTAATCAGATCACCCTGCAGTCAAACGCCTGCTCCTGAAACCACTTTTGCAGAAGCTTGTGAACTGCTTTCAGGACAATCATTTCAAATTAATATTTTGTATGCTTTAGTTTTTTCTGGGGCACAGACATTTGCTTCTCCAAAATGACATTTTAGCTCAAGTCTATACATTAGCAACAAGACACATCTGTTACAGGTTTTAAACATGACACGTCACTCATGTTCCCCGGGTTCAAATCTGAGTTCTCATAACCCGGTTAACAGACCTAGAGATTTCTTTTAGTAACCGGGGTAGTCCAGCATGTATCAAAGCTTTGGTTACACTCGCACGTGACACCACAGCTACCGTAAACGTAAGTTAAGATTGGGTAAAGGCTCTGACCCACCAACCCGCCGGCCGATGGTCGGCAGATTAGGAAGTCGGACTGATCAGTCGGCCCCCGTCTCTCAAAACAGTGCCTCGGAACACACCGAAGCAACGCCGACTTGAGCGTATATTCTACACGTGCGCGAGATGTAATACGTAGTAGTAGTCAAAAAGGATCGTTGTTGTCATTACTCGCTGAACGGAAGAAAATACAATGGCTAGTAATAAGAAGATACTGTCAGGTCTCGGGCTCCTCGCTAGTCAAGGGCTAGCACTCCACCAATCGGATTGGACATTCAGTCCGACTGGCCACTGTCCGATTCAACAAGTCAAATCGGCCAAAATGGAGGCCGACGGCTCCTCTGACTGACGCCGGCACGGAACACACCGAACAGACTCGAGTCACCGACCTCGCCACAGGCGGTCCGACAGCCGATAATCGGGTTGGTGTGTCAGGGCCTTTAAACGTCTGGACATGCTCCAACTCCCCACTTGGCTGGAGTGGTTTTATTTTGTTTTGGCATTTTGGGACTTTATTTGTTATAGTAGGCAACGTTTCGCTACTAGACTACTATTAAACTTAATATATTTTTGCAAGGTAAACAGTGTGCAGGATTTTTCTGCGCAACTTTCGACCTGCTTGTCCCCCTCCGACAATGTATCACGTTGAAGATATGCAAAGTATTTTATTGTAGGCCTTTATTTATGACAGGACAGCTTAGACATGAAAGGACAGAATGAGGGGGAATGACATGCAGCAAAGGACTGAGCCTCTGTATATGGGCGCGCGCTCTACCATGTGGGCTACCCAGGCGCCCCGCTGGAGGTTTTTTTTGACACGGAAATAATACAAATCGTTGCTGTAACACAACGAAACAGCGTTGGCCGAATCAGCGGCGGGCTATGTAACAGACTGGTAACAGATAATGAGCCAAACAAAGTTGTCAGTCATCTGGTGAGAACACTGCGCTTTCCTACGCTGTGACAAGAGAGTGTGAAGTTGTACATTTGTCTAATTTAGTGGCTGGTCTGTGTGATGTTGACATAGGTCAGAGCGCCACCTACTGTACCGGAGGTGGAGTTACTCCAGTCATTCTTCCCATTCTTCCCCACTCATGTATACGGGGAGAACTGGCATAACCCGGTTATTCACTGAACCGGGGGGTAAGACCATACCCTGGTTACTGCTGTGCACGTACATGCACTGACTAACCTTGTGATCCGTCTCCTCCTCAGCGGCCTTGCTCTCAAGCGGCTCCGCCTCGCCGTAGATGAGCGTCCCGTTGCGCCCGATCTTAACATGTTTCTTGTACGTGTAGTAAAACTCCACACACTGCGCCACTGACTTAGTGTTCACCTGTAAACCAAGACACACACAGTCACACCATTTTTTCCTTTTTTTTTTTAAATGTACATTTTAAAATGTCACATGTTATTTAGCACATACAGTAATTTTTCAGGTCCTTTTAAAGCTGCTGAGTTGATAAAACACCAACTTGTGCTAGTGTGGAGTCAAACAGAGCAACCTCAGATGATGTGCAGCTTTTTTATATGCATCGTCTGTTTTTATTCTGTATATTTTTCATTGTTTGTGTTGTTTTTTCCCCGTAGCCCTGACAAATAAATGTTCTCTTTTGGATAATAAAATAAAAATGAGATTTGTTTTGAGAAGCTTTATTGCAGCTACTCGCTATTGCAAAGACAACAACGAAAGCTTAAAGCACATTCAAAAATCTAATTTTAAAGTCAGTGGTAGTTTGGCCACTGTACATAATTTGGCCTCCTTCCTGATCACTGAGGTGGTTAAAATTGAATAGTTTTGCATTCCAGTGGGAAAAACAATAATTGACAGACTTTGCAAAAGATTAAACCAGAAGGAAACATTGGTCCAGAGTGACTGGATTTCCTTTTCCCCATCCACCCATTCTCAGGAAAAATATTGTGCTAGCACAGGTTTTTTTTGTTGAAGGTTTATCATGTGTGGCCTACACTAAAATGAAGAGTTTCTGTTTTCCTATTGTGTTTAAAACCACAACTTACCTGTTTCTGTACCATGAAGAAGTCCTTCTTGTATTCAGCGATGCCTTTGTTGAACTGGCGTCTCTCCGCTGTGGTCCAGCTGTCTGATCCTGAGAGAGAGACATGTAAAAAGAGAGGGATGCAGCAGTTTAAAAACACTCAGCAAGTATCTGTTTCCAGACTATATTCTGAATAAGTGCAGATCCTGACGAAGTTAATCCCACCCAAACACCCACACAGACACACACACACACACACAGACACAAAGGATCTCCTGTTTTATGTTTGGGATTAGCCACATGCTGTAAAACCCCTCCCTAGTCCTCTCCTTCCCCCATGCCGTTGACCCTGACAATCTTCCACAGTCACCCACTCCCCCCACCCAACACCACCCTGACAGTCTCACTACTGCGGTTTCCTGATAGACGGTTAAAAGAAAAAGTGGGAAGAAAATGGTTGTTGACACTCCCATTATTATGGACCTATATTATGAACACTTACATGTCCAGAATACACCTCAGAAGAAATCAGGATTTTCAAACTAATTATGAGCGTTCGTTTTGAGCATTTGAATGCCAGCTGGGTGTGGTTTATCAGATAAGGCAAAAATGGACCAAGAAAATGGTTTGCCGCCTGAAACTTATGACAATTATATCAGAATAAATTAAGTTAACTTTGTGTGACTGGTAATGCACTTATGATTATGTTATTTATTAACTGACCTATTGCTATTTTCTCAATTATCAATGAATTGTTTTGTCCAGAAAATGACAGTTGATCTCTTCAAATAACTTGTTTTGTCCGCTCAACAGTCCAAAATCCAAATATGATCGGTTTATAATCACATAAGAAAAAGAAAAACAGAAAATCCTCACAACTGAGAAGCTGGAGAATGACAGAAACAATTTATAGATGACCCAAATAGATGACTTTCTGTCAAACAACTCATGACCTAAAAAATAAAGATTGTATAATAAACACTAAATACAGAATAAATGCTATTTGTATAGGACTTACCTGAGTAGTGGTAGTTCGCAATAGGATGAGACTTGGGGAAAATTGGATTCCTCAGCAGCAGGAGGGACAGAGCGGCCTGAGAAACAAACAACATGTGAACAATGCTTGAAAGTGAACCAACATTAGCCGCACATCGGCAGTTGTTATGAGCCTCTACAGAGCAGATCGCTCCTGCCAAGCCAGCTGACTCATGGCTCCTTTAGGTGTTCACCATTGGAAACACAAAATGTTAAATTGATCAATCCAGAAGAAAACTGGCGGATCGATTATGAAAATAACTGTTAGTCCCAATCAGCCAGCCCTAATTATTAACCTCATAAGACCCAAGCTGGTCCCATGTAGCATGGGTATTCTGAGATGTGATAACATTGTGACCACTGTTTGGCATCATTACCACAAACAGCACGTAATGTTTTTTTGTTAAATGTAAATCAGTGGAACGGCAGATTTATTATTAAAGTGTGTTTTATTTGAGCATGGCAATGTGCTTGAAATAGCGCTTTTATATTCCAGGTCAAGGATGGACAGTGGATATGTGCGCTGCAAGCTGCACTCTGCCGTGATGATGATCCCTGATGTTATTAGTGGTCTGGTGGTGATGCCATAGGTACAGTATGAGACACGGGGTGCATCATTGCTGCAGTATAGGTGGAGCACCCATATGACCAATCAGATTTCTTGGTGACACGATGAGTGACTGTAAGCTCGTAAAAATGTATGCCATTTTCCAACCTTCCAGCAGGCATATTTAGGACTTGGATGTTTTGTCTGGTTGCTTAAGTTGCGTTCAAGTACAGCTAATAAATATGTGCATACAAACCTAATATAATTACCGGTACATTAAGTAATTAAGGTCAATATACTGTATAATGCTGGCCATTTCACCACCACATGGCTAGAACATAGTACCACTTAGCTAGGGCTGCAAATAACGATCATTTTCATCATCATCATTATCATCATCATCGATTAATCTGATTGTTATTTTTTCTGCTAAATCAAATAATCCTCCGGTCTAAGAAATGTAAAAAATAGTAACAGCTAAAGAGAAATACCCATCATAGTTTCCTAAAGCCTCTTTTTCTCTACATATTGGCATCCTTTCACACCTCGGGCTATATAACCAAAATCGTTTCACTCTCTCAGTCATCTCAGGCCACCGCACCACTTTCAGTACACAGCAACAGATCAGTCACTTCCGTTCAGAAATCATTGACAGCTAAGATAAAAGCATTCAATCACTACTGTTGCATGCACACAAGAAACAGGGTTAGTGGAAGATATCAGCTTAGGGCAGGAAGTCGGAGGACACACGTACGTGCATTGCAACAGCCTGATTACTTTAAAGTTTGCATTCAGCTTGTCCGACAACTGAGTCTGGCATACTTTCAACGCATTAGAGAGATTTGAAGCTACGCTTTGACACGTTTCAGTCCTGGTTGGGCTTTGGATTTAATGATTTTGGATACAAGGACGCACCACTATGAATAATGAATAAAGTCACAACGCCACTATCTTGTAGCACTTATGCACACATATAAAAACCATAAAGGAACAACGTTAAGGGTTTAACAGAACACAAAATCAGGTTTCACATGCAGAATAAAGCTGTGTTAGTCAGATTTTATTATTCCCTAACCCCAATTAAGGGAACCAGGCTTCTTGATTACATGACTTAAAACATGAAGAAGTCAGTCAGGTTAGTAATAACCCTGTTACTTAAGTGCATACAAACAATCTGCTGTAATCTGCTTTTGTGCACTAACAATGACTGGTCATAATAATAATAATAATAATTATGTGCATTTACAATTTCTTCCATTCACGACAGGAATGTTATTAAAAATAATTGGCATAATTTATTAATAATCTTTTAATGTTAAACATACATGTGGCACAGTGAATCCTTAGGATAAACTGTATCTTTGGATGGCTACCTTAAAGACTGTCTTACATATAGGCCAGTAGGCCTAAGACATTTTCAATTTCTTTGAAAAAAGAATTTAAAATTGAACAATAATTTGGAGGTTCCTCCCCCTTCAGTGACTCTGAGGACCCCCTGTTGAAGATCTCTGCTCTAGAACCTTAAATATGAATGACTTTATAAAACTTTTTTGCATATTATTTTCAGCACTCGGTTTTTGTTTTATCTGTACTGATAAAGTATGATTTGATCGACGGCGCCCAAACAACGCACGTTGCTAAATCCTGATTGGTACACAGAAGTATGTGACATCACCTTCTTTTCTCCAACTGAGCCCTTCTCACTTCAAACCATTCAGAAGAACATGGAGGAAAACACAGATACAGCTATTTCTCTCATTTCAAATAACTCCAATTGTTGTCCGACTTTGGCAGAAAAAATACTGTGTTTATACAAGATCCCATTACTCAGAAGAAGAAAAAAAATTTCGGGGCCTTCTTTTTCAAATGTCAAAGTCAGTAATTAAAGGTAACACAGGTTGGTGTGCTCACGGGAGTTAGAACCTGACTTTTGTCTGCACAGTGCAGAACCCAGCTGTCGGTCGGGTTTCTATTCTGTTCTATTCAATAATAGAAGTCCGTGCCTGGTGGATTGTTCGGTTTTGCTCACCATTATGTCCCCTTTGCACTCGTACAGACAATGGTGGGCCAACTCCTGGTTGGTGCCTCCTCCACACAAAGCACTGGAGCAGGCCAGGTGCATGAGGTCTTCCACTGAAAGACAGGGAAAAAAAAACGTTTATTATTTTTGCATACAGTTGTGACGATATTTTCTTCTTGTGAGTTAGAGAATGAACATTAAAAACCTGTAATTAGAAGATAATTGATTCAAATGTGAACCGTGTGTTGTTGTTTAATTATGTAGGGTCAGCACTGCTCCAAGTCAAAAAAAACAAACCTCCCCACAGTGTTAAGTCTGTTTTGCCATATTAAATTGCATCATATACCCGAAAAGTTAAAACTGCCTGCAGCTTCTCACTGAAAATGAGAGCGTCCAAATGTAATATCGCAAACATTAAAAAGCAATTTGCTGCTGGAGACATATCAAGGTTGAAACAGCTTTAGGGCGAGTAATTGAACACACTCTCTTTAAGGTGATGACAAAGTACCTTCTGTTATCCACAAACAAGGAAATGACTCGATACATACTAATTTGTTTTTAAGAAAAAAAGAAAGAAAGTCGGTCTGTTCCTGATTAATTGTATCCTGTGTTTTACCTTTCTGCTGGAAGTCCGGTTTTTCCTCCAGTTCATTCAGCGGAGCCCAGACCAGCTCAGCTCGATGGTGATCCAGCTCGACAGCTGCCCGCTGCCTTAGCTCTGGCACCTCGGCCTGGTACCGCGACCCAATATTTATCCGTCTGGGAACAGGACATCAGAGTGAGCGACAAGGCCTTGGACTTGACCCATTTAAAAGTCCATCAAGCGCCTTTGCTGTTAATAGCTCTTAAATATTTCAATCAAGACATCATATAACAGTAACACATTTCTTTTCAGAGAAGAGTGCGTTTCATTTCTGAAATCACATTTGGATTTCTTGGCTTTTCTTTCTGCCGTGATCTTTAAATAGTCACAGGGAGATTGTTGAGGCACTGTGGCTCTGAGAACTGCAATCCTTGCACTGTTTTATATTCCGGATTCTCCTTTGTTCTCTCGGCATAGTGAATAAAATGCCAATTTCTTTCAAAATTTGTATTTGAAACAGAGTGCACTTCTTGAATTCACTGAATTGAAAGTTAATGGATCCTTATTCTGATGTAGGACAAAGGTTGCATTCAAGTAGGAAAACAGAGTCAAAATGCATGTATCTCTGTCTCTATGGGCGTAGATGTAAACTGAAACCAGATACCTCAGTGCCATAGTTGTGAAAATCATGCTGATTTACATTAACAGACAATCCTGTTCCAGCATGCCCCCTCCCACCCCTGCATTTCCAGTAGGCCTGCAGTATTTCCAGTTGAGTGTGGTGTGTGTGTGTGTGTGTGTGTGTATGTGTGTGTGTATATTCTGGCATCCTCCCCCATGGAAGGTGGGCTGCTAAAAGTTGAACTGCGACGGCTCTAGTGTGTTTGGGAGTGCAACAGGCCCAGCTGAAAAGATGATTAACGGGAAGCCTCACTGCCTCGTCCCTGACTAACTCAGCAGCTGGCACCGGTCAACTGCAACTGTTGATGGAACTACAAAAAAAATAAACTACAAAAAAGAATGCCTGACTGACAGTATGGAGTAACTTGGCTGTTGGCCGTGCTCTACTAAAGGTGTTTTTTGGTTCGAGTTGTTTACATGCACTGTTGATACCTTGCTAGTTTGAAGTTATAATCCATTTTTTTCATGAAATCAAACCCAATTTTTGATACCATTTATGATCAGCATGTTTATGTATTTCATTTTGTATTTAAATTCAGCAATCGCCTCTTAATGTTGTCGTTATTGTTTTTTGTCAAAGCACCTATCGACGCAAGTATGAGGGATTCACAGGGAGACCACGCAGCATGTAATGCAGAGTAATTGTATCTCACTGATAACAGTAATCGCTGTTTACTCTTTTTCCACAATGTCCGGGCTGTATTAAGTTACCGCTCATGCAAACAGAACGTCCTTCTGCCGCTGCTTCACATTAATCATATTCAACATGAAGCAGCCACAGGTAACAGCCGTGTTAGGACTAACCACAATCGGTAATCAAAAATCCATCTACGAAACAAACATACATTTTTTTTTTCATTTCCTCCTCAGCAGTGTAACAGGTATCAGATTGAAATCATTACTGACCTCTTTATTAAAGCATCGTGGGTCTGTATAGTTGCACTAGAAACATTAACAACGTCTGTATTTCTGAATAAGTAGCTGCTCGTCCCGCATTTGTGGCTGTATTAAACGGCAGTAACCAAGGTAACCACAGGTGTTCCCAAATTAACCACCACTGAAATCTTAAGGATTGCAACTTTAAATGTTAACAAAAGCCACATATGATATACTGTTGAACTCCAGATACTGACTGGGGGTGGTACCGGAGGGTGGTAGGTTCAAGTCCCCATACGGACCAAAGTACGGTGCCACTTCTCCAGCAACCAGTCCACCTCCTGGGCACTGCCAAGGTGCTCTTGAGCGAGGCACCGAACCCCCAACTGCTCGGGGTGCCTTTCCATGGGCAGCCCCCTCACTCTGACATCTCTCCATTTAGTGCATGTATAGCTACTAACCCTGTGTGTGTAATTCAGGCCTGTGTGTAATAACAACAGAGTGAAAACACTGTAATTAAAGAATACATTACATTATTATATAACCAAAACTACATTCTCTGAGCCTGTATGTTAAAGAGCACAGGCTTCTGATGTACTTACTGACACTACTTTTCAAAAAGGTTTTAAGGCTTTCATTTGACAGTTACTATGGAGCTGTTATGACAGGATGCACTTTTATTGAGAGGGACTTTAGACTCCAAAGTCAGATGAGAAGGCGATCGCTGCTGCTAAGGCTAGCTGTGGATGACAGGGCAGAAGATTCCAGTGGTAACAGTGGCGGAGAGGAGCGCCGCCTTAAAGGATGGGTCTTAGTATTTCAAGAAGTCTGTGTTCTCTTTCAAGATATTTCATGATTCAGCCCAGTGTTTGAGGTTTGAATAATTGACTGCAGAGCTACTACTCCAGCTTTGGTAAAGCATGCTCTGCTTTGAGCGCCTGTGCAATATGACACACAAACCCCAAAAAACTGTTCCACAGTGGAAGATGTGAATTGGGGATGGTGAGGGGGAGATAATACTCACGGCTCTATGCTGACCGGCGTGGCCTCGCCCATCGCAGACAGAACTGGTGGTGTGATGTCGCAGCTGTCTAATAGAGCAGCAAAACAAAAATCCACTCAGTGATGGAATCACAGGAGTTTATATCTAAAGCACAAATTAGTCAGGCTTAAATCTAATATTTATACCCCAAATACCCTAATTCTTCCAAATAAATAGTTATATAAATTTTTAGGGGAAAAATCTTGCCAGATTTAGTACCGGCCCCAGAGCTTCTTTTTTTGAATTCCTTGTTTGATTCCTTTTAAAAATAAGGGGGGGTCTTAGGGAAATTTATTTTTTTTATTTTTTTTTTTTTTAAAAATACGGAGCGAAAAGGCGGTTTTGTGACTTGGGTGTCCCAGGAGGTGGGGGCCCCGGCTGGGGCGCAGCGCAACGGAAATGGAGAAGTAGGGGCCAGAGCCCGGGATGGGCGAGGTTTGCGGGGCGGGGTAGGGGGGAATGGAGAGGGGGTTTTCGGTGGGGAAAAGGGGAACGAGGGGCTCTGGGGGGTTGTTGGATTAGACGGGGGGCGAGAAAAAAAAACCAGGTTTAGCGGTGGGATGAAAAGGGCTCAGGAGGGGACGCCGTTTACACTTTTTGCCGTCTGTTTTTCCCCCTCAGTTTTTCCTTTGGGGGAAAAAAGATTTTTTAAGGGGGTTTTTATAGGGTGCATTGTGTAACAAAAAGAACACACACAACACAACGAACAAGATTTTTTGCATGCACACTCTTTTAGTTAGCTTTTGTGCGTTACCGAGAAATCCAAAAGAAAAGAAAATGCGCATTCTTTCCGACTAAAATAACCTTTTTTCCCACAGTGGGGTTTCCCCCACCTTTTAGCATTGTGGAAATCCAGTGTAACAACGTTAGCTGTATTTTTTCATACAAACCCATAGAACATGTTGGGCAGTGTGTGGGTAAAATAATTTTAATAGCACAAATACAAAAGATGGCTAAAAAAAAAAGTAATTTCTCAGCTTTCAACTGTTCCCAGAGCGGACATGGTTTTTTTAGGATTTTTAGGTTCTCGACTTTCGAGTCAGAAAAAAGGGTTTAGGGGGCATTACTTGAAAAACCAAATGGGAATTTTTAAATTCCGACTTCCATTTCAAAAGGAAGCACAAAAAGGACCCCAACCCCCACTGTATGGTACTAATGTACGCATGGCATGCTAAACCTGTAAACTCCTGTCGGGACGGGCAATCAGTTCACTAAATCCTCCCCCCCAAATAAAACAGGGAAAGGGAGAAAAGTGCGAACGACTAGAATGGGGGCAGGGGAGATATGAGGCATGATGGGGGGGAAGGGAGTGTTGTGTCGGCATTAATGCAAGAACTTAATAGCCAGAGTGAAAAGACTGAAAACAGACGAAGGAAGACAGTGGATAACCAACCTACTACTTTACCACCAAAAAACACCAATTCTGACAGATAATAAAAAATACAATAATGTATGAAAAAAATACAAAAATGTACTCATTAAAAAGGCCATTAAAGTACACCAACTCCACAAAAGTAAAGAAAACAAAAGCATCAAGATATAAGCTTGTACCTGCTCTGAGCTCTCCGACAAGGAGTTCCTGAGTGAGCGTCTCCGGGTGACGATGACTGAGGGCTTGTGGTCGGCACAGCCGAGGTCCTGGGGGTTTAAAGGCCTGGGGGGCCAGTTGGAGGCCAGGGCTGCTTCATCTCTTGAGACAGAGTAGGGTTCCTGCCTTCGCACTGGAACAGACACAGGGATGACAAGCGGAAGGAGGCTGTCGTCTCGAGTCCGCTTGGCGTTCAGACCCCCCGTTTCAGAGGGACTCCACGGCCTGTGGGGCTCCTGAGAAAGACGGTGAATGAGGAAAAAGGTTACAATGCTACTTATTAGTTGATTTCTCCTTCATTTAAAAAATTTAAGAAGATATGCAAATTCATTAATTGCACATTGCAAAAGTTCTATACAATAAACACAGCGGAAACCACCAAAGTTTCAACTGATCAATTAAGTCGATGCACAGAACATTTATCGGCGGCAATTTTGATTTGAAAATTCACCTAGTTCAATCTTCTTAAACGTAAATGTGTGCTGCTTTCTTTATTCAAAACTGAATACCCTAGGTTTTGGACTATTGGTCAGACAAAACAACAACTCATCATGCTGGGCGGCTGTGATAGATAAAAAAAAAAAAAAAAAAAAAAAAAAAAAAAAAGACTAATTTGAAGCAAAAATCAAAAGACAAAAGAAGTTGCCTCCTGGTATTGCTTGCGATACTTGATATAGCAGCTTCTTAAAAGCTCATCACATTAAGTATTTCAGGTGACACATTTTCAAACACACCAACTTGTGTATTGGATACGGAGCACTACGCAACAGATGCAAAGAACAACAACTTAGGTAAGTAATTTGTATCTTAGCACCAGCAAAATGAATATCAAACAGAAATGTACCAGGGCAGCCTGCCAAATTATAACCAAACTAGTAAATGGGGAACCCTAAAAACCTTGTTCCTCACCTCGCACAAAAACAAATCGAAAAGGAAACTTATGTCAATACTCAAATGGAGTGTTAGAGACTGGTCAATACAGCATTGAACTAGCCTGAGATGTATTTCCAAGGGACAGAATCCAAACACAAAACAATTTCAAAAAAAGAGACAATGGAATTTAAAATACGACCTTGGATGTTTCAGTGAAAGCCTTAGTTACCAAACAAGAATTTACTTCTGCACCTTAATACAGTACTGTTAGGTGCAGCACTTAAGTGACAGACTTTAGATACATGCCAAAGGAACCGTCCCAAAAGCATTCTCCACATTTTTTTCTTTGAGAAACCATAATGAGTGGGCACGGGCAGCCTGTGTGCAACTTTAAAGCCATCTAAACCACCAGGGCTTCTTCATGGACAGAGAGGCATGCAGCAGTGTGGCTACGCTGGATCTGTGTTCATTATTGCGGTAGGAAAACTCCAGCCCCTACGCCAGAGTGGTGGGGAGATATTCTGCTGAGCACTGCAGGCAGGGCAACCCTGCACCCCTCCCTGTACAGAGGGGGGAGGGCAGTCGAGGCCAGGCTGGAGTTTCTCTCCTTTGATGGGATGGGGGGAGGTGTGCAGGCATGTAACCAAACACACTGTCTGTATGATCAGCTACCCGTGAGGCGAATCCAGGGCACAGCCATGCTGAACTGCAGACATAATGACTCAGTGCTGTTTAGCAACAGAACTTGTTGCACAATCAAGATATTCAGCACATAAACACAGATAAGTGTACGACTTCATTGATTCCTCTAGTGTGAGCTGAAAAGCACATATTTGTGAAGTATATATTTACCTTGTGACAAAATTCACAATGCAAGGTCTTGTTTTAGTTACAGGTTTTCCTCTCAAGGCAGAGCCGAGTAGCCCAGTTCTGTGGTGTAAACTTTGCAGGGCGTTGATTAAGTTGAGCATCTCTTCCAGCAACATGTTAATCACAAACACAAGTTTTGGCACAGCTTTCATGTTTGTTCCAGTTCCCGCTCTTGTTCAGGGAGCTAAAATCCCACTGCAATTATACCCTGGGATAACACTAGAAAAATAGATTTTTAGCTCTCGCCGAGACATTCACAATTAAGGCTCACAGCCTTAGATATTAAACTGATATGTGATCATAGGGTTTTAGAACACTCAGCCCAACACCAGCGAAGAAACACAAAGAACAAGGAAAACAGAAAAGATAAGAAACTAGAGTTACTGCCTCGCGGTTATAGGCTTCTGCAAAAATGTCAAGTTGCAGTTTACCTCCATATAATATTTGTGGTGAAGGCTTCACAGGAATTAAATAAAAAGGGAATAAGTGAATGTCTTGATGACATTAAAGTTATCACTATATTGACTGTCAACAAAGACAAGAGTCAAATTCCTTGTATGTGTTCACATGCTTGACCGTTAAAGCGGATTCTGATAAAAATAGGACGTTATAGCCTTGGCAGTAGACAATGCTTCAAATATGGATATTGCTGCAAAGAAGCTACAAATACTAAAATGTGGATGCTTCACACACTTTTTTTTTTTAACTCAGCAGCAGAGATACAATCAGCAGTTTCAAGGTGGACACCCAAGATTAGCTTGACCGAGTAAAATCTCCCCTGTTCCTGTTCCTGTTGTATGGTGTTGTGAAAAGGCCAGAACAGTGTTTTACAGAACATTACGACGTCACAGTGAGGTTGACCTTTGACCTTTTGGATATAAAATGTCATCACTCCAGTGTTTTCTCCTATGAGACATTTGTGTAAAATGTGGTCATAATAAGCGTATGAATAATTGAGTTATAACCCAAAATGTGTTGCGTGAGGTCACAGTGACGCAGGCTGACCTTTGAACATCAAATTCCAATTAGTTCATCCTTGAGTCCAAGTCAACATTGGTGCAAAATGTGAAGAGACTCCATCAAGGCGTTTCTGAGATATATGATGGACAACCCGAATACACAATGCCTTCAAAAGGCTGCCCGATATGAGGAAAATATGCGCCAATGTTGTTGATTATTGCGATAATGATAATTACTTACAATACACAAACAGTGTACTCAGTTCTGCCCTTCTGCTGCTTTCAGTCTTCTGCTAAATTACTCAGAATAGCTTGTTGAATTGAAAACAAATGAAAGGAAATCCTTTCCAATGTTCTTTTATAGAACAAATTGAAGATTGAATTGAATATAAAGGCTTCACTAAAAATAATAATAATTTAAAGTGCCCTTTTTTACCATTTGTGTCTTTCCATAGGATAGGATGCCGCCTTGGTTAGTTAATATCGCAATGACGATTTAAAAAAACAATATATAATGAGCCATGGCTGTCGCCAGCGCTGAGTTACGCAAAGTAAAAAGAAACCAAAACAGAGCAAGAGTCAAAGAATGGTCAAGCACTTTTACAGTGTCAGAATTGAACTGAGCACTTACCTTTAAAACATGTGATGGTAGAGACTCCATTTCCGAGGCCTTCTGAGCGAGGGTCTCCAGGTTGACCTCCTGGGAGACCCTGCGTTTCCTCCGCGTGCTCTGGATGACGCCTGTTGGGGCTGCCTGGATGTCGAGGCCCCCGTTCTGGGAGCCCTGCGGCCCCGGGGAAGCCTGGTCCGAAGAGACAGAGAGGAAAGGGTTGTCGGATGGCGCGCCGCCTTCCTTTGAGAGCCGTCGTGATCTGCGGAGCTGCGTTTGGGATAGCGTCTGGGGTTGGGACTGGGACAGGGGCTCAGACTGGAGTGGGGGCAGCAGCGGATCTGAAGGCTGCTGGGGTTCTGGGGTGATGTCCTGGATAATTGGTTCCTGGATCTTTGGGGCAGCTGGAGCACAGGACTCCTGGGAGTGTACCACCACAGGCTGTGGATGCGGGTGGGCATTTTGTGCACCGGGGTAATAGTCAAGCACATGAGGGTTTTGTTGTTGCAACTGCTGATGTTGCATTTGCTGCTGAATTTGAAGCTGCTGCTGCTGTTGTTGTAGCTTTTGTTGTTGCTGCTCGTGCTGTACTTGTTGCTGAAGCTGTTGCTGTACGTGCTGTTGATGCTGTTGATGCTGAATGATTTGTTGCTGCTGCATTTGTTGATGGTGCTGCTGCTGAATTTGCTGCTGGATTATGTGATGTTGTTGCTGCTGGCGTTGGATTTGCTCTTGCTTCTGTTGCAACTGGTGTGGCGGTTTTGCTTGTGTTGAGTAGTTAGGTGGGTTAGGTAGGGTTGTCCTGTTGCCTTGAAAGGTCTGGTAGTACGCTGGCAGGTGCTGCTTAGGCTGACCAAAGGCCAACTGGAAGGGCTGCAAGACCGAGCTTCCTCCTAGATGGGATGTGCTGTGCTGTTGGGTGTTCAGTGCCCCGGGTTTCAAGGTCTCCTGAAAGACCCGGGACTGCTCCTGCTGATCCCAATCCAGTCCCCGAGCCTTAACAGCATCACTGTACACTTCAACTGCAGGGTTAGGCCCCAGAGGCTGCTTGTCTGCAGCTCTGGTGGGGGCCTGCGGATGTGGCTGTAAGCCAGAAGTGTCATGCATCGACTTCACAAATGCATTCTGGGTCCTTGAGTCTGGTACATTAACTCCTCCGATGTAATTAGCAAAGTTTTGTCCCCAGTTAGTCATGGTATTCCAGGAGGCAGCTCTGTGCTGCTGGGACAGAGATGGCTGCTGTTGACTGGGCTCCTGGTGGGCCCATTTCATAGGCACAGTCTGCTGATAATGACCCCTGCTCTGGTCACCCTTATCTGGGCTGAAGATGACAGAGTTGAGGTACATGTGAGGGGCCTCTGGATTGGAAGTCACAGTTCTTGCAGCCTCGCTCTGTCCGGGGTCTGAGGCAGTGCCACCTGGGACATAGTAGGACCCCTCAGGGTGTTGAGAACTCTCCTTCATCCCTAGGCTTTGATCGTTGAAAAACGTTATGCGTTTGCCTGTTCTCTTGGCGCTGGGTTTCTGCTGGGCTGGTACACTCATGACGGGCATGAATAAGCCGAGCCAGGTGAGTATTTTCAACCAAACCAGCTAGAAATGCTCCACTGGATCACTTGGATGTATCAAATCCAAATATCAGTGAAATAAGGCTGTAAAACTACATTGACATCAGAGTTGGCAGTAATAAGGTCAACCAGGATAATCTTCTCTTCCCCTTTGAAGTTCTTTGTGACCCACTCAGAGGGCACCGGCCTGGGGTGAGCAAAACTGAAGGAGTCTGTGTGTTTGTCTCATTCATGGGCAATACCCTGCATAAAGAAAATGAGAGAGAGGTCAAGCATTGAGCCACAGGCTAAAGAGGTCCCAATGGGGGGCATCTCATTATCTCCCCTGCCTCAACCATGTAAAAACCTGCTGTCTGCTTTTTCAACAATAGACCTCTACTGAAAAGGTATTGGGTGTGAGAGTAGAGAAAGGGAGGGGAAAGCCTAAATGGTGTCATTATGCTCTAAGCTCACATTGCAGGAATAAGTTCCTGCATGCAGGATAACACGTATAACTGACCTGCATAATACTATTGTAAGGTAGTTGGTAGAGATAGCTTAATAAAGGGTTCCTGGAAATGTCACTACATGATATTACTGCACCATGTTTGATGATTGGCCCTGACATTAGCACTGGAGGACATACACACGCTGAAAAAAATGAAAATCACTGAAGCCTCCAATTTACAACAGAAACTTCTCATGGCTCAATCAACTGAACTTTATCAGAAGCTCTCTTTCCCGCCAAACTACAGAACAGACGGCAGGATGAACGAGACAGAAACATCTTTGAACAACTGTGACTCATCTGGGGTGAAAAAAGGGAACCTGTGCCCTTTGAACCGTGGCTGTAGACTCAAAAAAGAAGGGCAACTGAAAGTGAGCAAGCATGAGTCATAGGACATGATTTCTGTGAGGGGGGAAAAGTCAAAAATGGCCTTGCAGGCTTTCATAGCTTGCTTCTTGTCAATTGCCATGGTAACCCGTGGTGATTATCAAAAAAAAAAAAAAAAGATCGGATGGCAAGGTTTTGGAGCAGATTTTTGACACGGTGCAGTCTGCCAAAATTCAAGAAGCACACAGATCCCGTTTCTGTTAAAATTTCAATCCTTGCTCCATCTGTACGAGACAGAAATCTCGCCACTCTTGTGCAGCAGTCAAATGCCAAAACAGACAACCATTAAGGTCCTTTCTCTTTAATCTGCAACAATTTGTCGTGCTGATTATGTAAATTAATACTAGAATCTCTACAACACGGACATGTCAGAGCAACCCAGGAAGTGACTGATAAAAGTTACCCTTTACTCTGGTGGCCTAGTAAAACCCACACTTCTTTAAATAGACAGCTGCAGCTGTTCAGATCCTGCATTGGCACAGGGGCACCACTGACTGAGGAAACTGAATGACCATGCTATGCTGCTAACAAACAGTGTGTGGGTGTACCAGCAATGCCATGTGATGTTACACATGCCTAAAGCCATGCTGCCAAATCTTATGAAACATCCCCTATGAAAAAAATAATAATCACAATTTCTTTGCAGAATGAGCAGAAACACAAGTGGTGCTCACAGGGCGCCCATGCTGTGCGAGCAGTCTCAGTGCATCAAACGGACTCCATCCGGGGTGACGCATCACAAGTGCAACCTTACACAATCCTGGCCCGATAAACAAAGTAGCAGGTTAAATTGGCTAAAGATACATGTCAAGCGAAATTAGCCTCTCCTAATCCATCGCTGTTTCCTAATTTAAATCTGCCCGTGTTGCACTGCTCGTACATCGGCGGGCATGACGGGCCCGCAGCGTGCATTAGACGACAAATAAAAGAAAATATGAGAAGAATAACATGTTGAGTCCTTCCACAACAGGACTCTCCCTGCTGCCCCCACCCCTTGTCTCTCCACAACACTTTCTGAGGCCAGCCAGCCAGCTCAGCGCTATTTACGAGAAAGCCTTTGTTGCAGAAAACGGATTATCCAGTCACTAATGCCATGTCCTATTGCAACAAGCCGAGCCAACAATGCAGCCTGCATGACAAAAGTGTGCTGGCATAGCAAACTAACAAACACCGTGGATCGAGTCAACTTGTCAAAAAAAAGGTGGTCAATACGTCACATGTCTCTTTCTGTGCACTCCATCCGCCTTGATCGAGACATAAAGAAACAGCCCTACAGACGCTTGGCCAACAGCAGTGCGTCTCAGCGAGGTAAACAAAACTTTGTCAGCGAGATGTGGCAACAATAACATGAACTGGCAACAACAGCAACAACAACAACGCCGCCACAGTCATCGACACCGCAGCTGCAGCCCTGTGTGTCCCGATACTTACTGTGTTGGTGGTGAAAGCTGCTGCTAAGATCAGCCCAGCCCGCAGGATCGCACACTGGCAGCTCTGTGCGGCCAGCAGCGGCAGCAGGCCCGCACAATACAGACCTCCGATGATGACTGCACACATCCCCAAGGTTGACTCATGCTATGTTGCTGATCTCACTCACTGGTACTTTTTCCTTCAAGCCTACCCCCCCCCCCCCCCCTCTTTGCTGTAAAGTCAACAGGAAAACGGGGTCGATGCGTAAACAGAGTCCTTCCCGGTCGGAAACGCAGCGCCAATGTGCAGAAACGCGGGCGCGATGCCGCCGCTGTCTGTTGCACGTTATTGCAATAGGATTGCACAACAAAACTCACATTGGCAATGCGGCCTTTTGCTGCACATCGACTCTCCCCGTGTCTCTGCTTGCTTGTCTTGTGATTTTGCCCCCCCTCCCGCACCACCATCACCACCACCACGCTGGCCACACCTACTTCCATGCCCATAAAAGGTCTTCCTCTGACACGCAAGGCGCTGTAATTTACGGAGCAAGATCCCTCTCAGTCCATGCGGGAAATTCCAACACATATGGGAGGACCGCGGGGATGAAGGGGGGGGAAGGACGCACCCGGCACAGTGCAGATTTCCATTCACTTTCCTTTCAAAGTCACACACTTCTTTTTACAGACGGAACTTCTGTTGAAATGCATGCGTGGTTTATGCACATGACACAGCAAGCAGCCGCTGCAGGAAGGCCCCATGAGGGTGTGGGAGAATATGAAAACACATTGTGTTTATGGTAACGCTGCTTCCAAATAATTATAGAAAAATCAATCAAAATAAAAATCCATTCAATCTGCCGATTATTTTCCACAATTTATCATTTGGTATCTATGTCAGAAAATTGTGCAAAATGCCTATGGTCTACACCCTTTAAATCTTTACTTTAAATGATAGAAAACAGAGAAAAGCAGCAAATCCTCACACTATTCCAGATAGTGTCTGGCATTTTTGCTTGAATTAAAAAAATAAATACATATAGAGTATATAAAATAATACAAGATATTGTTAAATTACAAGAAGAAAGACATACTGTCTAACTTAGGATACTTAAAAACAGTATTATCTTAATGAAAACTGGCCTTAACCTGTGTGCGTGTGAGTTTCAGGGTGAATTAAATCATACCTGGTGAAACCAGATCTAAATGTTGCAAGGTGATCTGTGGATTACTCAGTGTTGTAATGCAGTCTACATAAAAAAGTAACCCTGGTCATCATGGGGCACACAACCATCTGTATAAAGCAGTCTGGGTCCGCAACCCTTTGGGAGGTCCTCAGAGTTACTCCAAGGGGACACCAAATTACTGTCTGATTTTTTTTTTCAAACTAAAAATATACATTAACATGACTAACACTGTGCTTTTCCCATGTACGTTTAACATTAAAATATGATGTATAAATAATGTGTGAATATCCATCCATATATGCAGCTCATTTTAATGCAATATATGTAGGAGGTTCCAACTCTGTCTCTCTTTTAGTCCTTGGCCTAAAAAACCCTGAAGACCCCTGGCTTAAATGATTAGTTGATGTATCGATTAGTTGGTAAACAGAAAATGAACGTAGGTGATCATCACAAGACTGCATAGGTCTTTTTCACAGCGGACATTCTGACACGTCACTAAAGGAAAAGCACAGGTGTAAATGATAAAATAATTGCTGCCATTGGTGAATTTCATTTAGCCATTTTCAGTGTAAGGGTGCTACTACTGTCACACTGCCCCAGCTCACTGGGACACATACGGTCATTAGTGACACTCCTGCTTTTACTATGACAAAGTGAGATCTCTGCTGTGAAAATAAGCAAGCATAATGGGAAGATGTTGGAAAATGGTACAACATCATGGCATTGGACATGACCAGGCATGTGTCATCCAGACTCTGCAGGACTGCAGTCTGGCTCTCCCAGACTCTCTCTCTTCTCTTCTCTTCTCTTCCACCCTTTAAATAATGTGCAAAGCCTGAAAACAGTCACAGATGCCATTGACAAGAAGTCGAGTCAGACTGACATGTCTGTCACTAATGACACTGCCGCTGCACTGGGGATTGTGGTGTATGTGTTTGTGTCAAAACTGAATGCATGTTTTTCTCCAAGCTGATACCAATAGTGTTTAAAAGTCAACTGACAGACAATTATTCAGAAACTGGTCATAATCAAATACTCCTTATTTCTCAAGCAAAAATGAGAAAAACTGACGTTTGCATAGGCTACCCCTGAAAGTATAAGGGTTGCTACCCTTTTCTGTTTTGTTTCATTGTAAAGATAATTTCTTTGGATTTGTACACTGTTGATCAGACAAAACAAGCAATTTAAAAGGATGTGGAATTTTATAGGTCAAACCCTTGATTGATTAAGAAAGTAATACTTTTTTTATAAAAGAATCCCATCTGCAGCCCTGGAGGCATGTTATCTGCTGATCATGTTGATGACATAGTTTATGTGGAAGAGTTTTTTTCTTCTTCTGCAAAGCAAAGATCAAGGCTAACTATATAACAAAATCTTAGCTAACGTTACTGGTGATGCAACTATATGAATGGGTGTCTTTCCTCTGGGACCTTCTTGGATTTTGACATTTCGTGTGTGTGTGTGTGTGTGTGTGGGTGTGTGTGTGTGTGTGGGGTGGTGGGATCAGATCAGGTGCGAAGCTAGCTAACGCTCTATTCTGTGTTAGAGCTAGCTAGCTGTCTAAAAACAACACATTAACGTGGCTAATGACAGCGTTGGAAAAAAAAAATCAGAAACATAGAGATGGCATGCATAAGCGAATACCTTTACAGTACTTACATTACATTCTGTTCCTCCATGGCACATATGCGCCTTCATTTCCCCGTTTTGACGGTGTCCTGCTGCAGCTAAAGTTGACGGTAAGCTAGTGTAACGGCAGCGATTTACTAATGAAACCGTAAACTTTTCATTTTTTCCCTCAGATTCCTCCACAAAGAGTCACTTCCCACTTTGAAACACTTTTAGCTAGCAATCAATACTGCAATCTATTGGGACCTACCCACGTTTACAACCTTTGATGAGACACGGATCGACTGCACTGGCAACATCGATTGTATATGTAGTCAAATTCACTGCTACACATACTTCCATAGCTGCAGTGTCGATGAGCTGAATTAATAAAAAAAATAAAAAAAAAGGTGTTGAGGACGCGTACCGTTTCTTTTTTGCTGCCTTAACGGCTCAACTGCACATAGGAAAAGACCAACTAGGACCGGCAAGATAGTAAATACCCCCTACAATACAACATCGGGAATATAATGTCGCACTTTCCAATACTAGCTAACAATAGCATTTACACTAACTAGACATTTAGCTAACGTTGGCCATTAATTCGACATATGGCATATTACGCATGCGCTAAATGAAACGGCTGCTTGCTAAACTTAAAGAGACATGTTTAAAAAAAAAAAAAAAAGACATATCAACATTGGGTGTCACCCGGGGACTGTCACTAACTGTTTATTTAAACATGTTTTAAAAAATATAGACATGAATTAAAAAGTAGATGCTAATTGACTCCCAGAAGATTGGTCCATCTGCCTGACGGAATTTAAACGAAGACGGAGGTTGGTAACAGGGAAGCCTCTCGCTTTGCACTTAATGAGACTTTCTGCTACATTAGCTAGCCTACAGACCATACAGACAACAGAAGCAACACGTCGCTAATGTAACACAGTATTTAGAAAGGTTTTGTAGTTTGGTGGCAATTTTCTCGTGTTGCACACACCTTTTAACACTTTTAACGCTGTTACCTTTGCACACATAAAAGCCTGACGTTAAGCCTGACGCTTTGTTGCCAGTCGGCGTAACGTTCTGGATTTGAAGGCTAACGTCACTTTTCAAGGATGCAGGTGCAGAGAGTCGTTCTCAACTCACGGCCCGGTAGGAAACTTTTCATAACAGAAGATGACCTGTTGTCTTGTGTCCCGTGCTGCAACATTACTGCAACCGCGTGGCTAACGTCCACTCTAACTACTTATTTATACATCAAGGTAAGAACGGGGCGCCAGTTCCTGAAAATTTCCGTCTGGAGGAGACGACTTTGGTACCTGACCTGAAAGATGGGGAGGTTCTTGTTCGGACGCTTTACCTCTCTGTGGACCCTTACATGGTATTGATACAGTCAGAATTGACATACATTTTATGTTATTGTATCTGCTTATGCATATTAAGGAATGTCTGGTTAAAAAAAAAAAAGACTGTCTGGAATAAATTAAAGTATCAAAACGAAAGGTTTTCAGTTAAGAAAACAAGGACTCAAGCTTCTTTTTGTCACTGCAATTTAACAACCAAAGTTATGCCATTCAATCAACTTGTCTATATGTGTTTTCAACAGAAAGTTGAAGGCAAGACTCCAGCATAAAACCACATGCAGAGCTTCCCATCTCCATCATTTCTACATATCTAATCTGTTTTTTCTTCCCAGCGATGCAGAATGAATGAAGACACCGGTGTTGATTATGTGGCTCCATGGCAGCTGTTTGAGAGTGTGGATGGTGGAGGTGTCGGCGTGGTTGAGTCCAGCCGCTGCACTACTTGCAGTGAGGGAGGTGTGGTCACTTCATTCAACTGGCCTTGGCAGACCTATGCTGTTATGAAAGGGAGTGTCTTACAGAAGGTGTGGCATATTGATGCTTGTCAACATTGGGGCATAGTCCATAGTTGATATTTTGCAAAGAAGAGAATGAGTTTAAAATGCATGCATGAACTAAAAGTTACATGCATGTGACAAGCAAGTCGTCTATGAATACTGACATGATTTATACCAACGCTTGTGCTATTACCTTCTGTCTATTGCAGGTTGACCCACAGTTGGTTGATGGGCACTTGTCTTACTTTTTGGGTGCAGTTGGCATGACAGGCCTCACTGCACTGTTGGGGGTAAGGGAGAAGGGTAATGTGATCCAAGGGGCCAATCAGACCATGGTGGTGAGCGGTGCAGCTGGGGCCTGTGGCTCCATAGCTGGACAGGTAACTACAGCATTTTTCACATTGGGTCCAATAAGTGTCTTGTATACAGTTGTAGCTATCTGAGATACTGACCAAATGCATGGAAACGGTATTCTTAAAATTGTAGGGGTTCCACGTGTTTACTTTGTCATATACCAAGTTTTCTCAGGGCAGGTAAGAGTATTTCAGATTTCTAATGGGTTTAAATGCAAGGAAGATAAATGCTAGATGGTTGGTGGAAGCTACAACTGTTATATTTCAAAAACCACACTCAGGATAGCAGGTCTAATCTAGCTAACCACATATGCTAACATAAACAGAGATTAGTTCACAAAGAAAGGAAGTCAAATCCTAATCTTGATTATATCATTTCACCCTGCATCGGTTTTTCCAGTTTGGCAGGTTGGATGGCTGTGTGAGAGTGGTTGGGATTTGCGGTTCTGATGAGAAGTGCAGAGCTTTAGTGGATGACCTGGGCTTTTCTGCAGCCATCAACTACCGTAAAGAGGATGTCCCCACAAGGCTCAAGGAGCACTGCCCTCATGGGATAGATGTTTACTTTGATAACGTGGGAGGAGCCATCAGTGATACTGTAATCACACAGGTACTGCTTGAGTTGTTTCTGCCTGTGCAGAGAATAACATAACGTATGTTGTACTTTAATTTGTGGTTTACCTGGGTGTTAAATGTGTGAATCTTAAATTGTTAGTTGGTTTTATTTCCCTTATTGTACATACATTAGCAAATTAGAAGTGTGATTCTGAAGTGCTTCCTCCTGATCTTCAACAGTGAGTGATGTGTCTTATAAATTTAATCTCACACATTGACCTCTCCAACTCCAGATGAACAAAGGGAGCCATGTGATCCTGTGTGGGCAGATCTCTCAGTACAACAAGGATGTGCCCTATCCTCCGCCCCTGAGCGAGGAGATACAGGAAACCCTGCAAAGGAAGAACATCACCCGGGAGCGATTTATGGTGCTTAACTACATGCACAAAGCAGAAGCTGCCCTCTGTGAACTCAGCCAGCGAGTTAAAGCAGGCCAAATCAATGTAAGGAGGAAATGCTGATGATGTGTGGTTGAGTGTGTGGGTGTCCTTGTTTGTTTGCAAAATGCATGCCTCTACCCCGTCGTGTCTCTTCACATCCTTTTTAGTAATTTGGCTTTTCACTCTGCAGGTGCTGGAAACGGTGGTTAATGGCATCGAAAATATGGGAGGTATGTGGGTTTTAATTTTTGCATTTTGTATGACTTTTTTTGTTAACTTGACAGCAGTTGAATCATTCTTTTCATTTTCTTGCAGATGCATTTTGCTCTATGATGAAAGGGGGAAACATTGGCAAGCAAATTATAAAGATATCTGAGTGAAGAAAATTACTGTAGCTGCACTGCCTTGGGAAATTAACTCACAGTTGCCTTTCCATCCATAAACACTAACTTAATGAACTGTAGTATGATATTGCATTGATTAGCTGAGCCCAGTTGATTACAATTATAAACCATGAATGAAAAATTACACACTGTACTTTGAAATTGTGTTCTTGAGAAAAAAATAAATGAAATTTAGAAGTTAGATCTGTCTTGAATGTAATAGTTTTTGATTTAGACTTATGGAAATTGCTGTAGCAGTAATCAATGTAGAGTACTCTATTCCAGTACTGCCTAATGACAATAATCTACAAAATCACTGCCCGTACTGTACTAGTACCATAATGACATCAGCAGATGTCTTCTTCTATGGAGCCCCAAAACTGACAAAAGGCAGTAAAAGGTCAAAGACAAAATCTTTTAGTAGAATAATTCTTCTTCTTTTCTTTCCAATTAGTTGAAAACATGTCTGATTGGAGGTAAAATAACTAAGTCACTGAAGCATTTAAGAACACAACATACTCACCTAGTTAGCTTAGCTGAACACACTGCTAGCTAAGTGAACACTCAAATTACCAGCCTTGTCAGCTAGCTACCTAGCCCAAACCTACGTCATAATATGTATATATGTTGGCCTAATGTTAATCATCCATTTATTGCATATTGCTTTAGCATCATTGTCTTTTTTTAAGATTATTTTTTGGGGCATTTTTAGGCCTTTATTGACAGGACAGCTGAAAAAAATGAAAGGGGGGGTGATGACATTCAGCAAAGTCCGTGTATCTAAATAAACACGCAGCAAAGGCTAGCAAGCTATAACAAAAGTTAGCTTGCAAAAACTATTTGGAAGTAGCTTCTATCTTCATAGCATTATTGTCATGTCTCCTGGACCACAATGGAAATACAACTTCGAACTTTACTGTGTAAATGTTATTTATTGTCTCTCATTATGTTAAACTAAATGAAAGATATTTTAGCAGGCTTACTTTGCAGCTTGCTAGCCAAAGTGCTTTAGCTACAAAAAAAGTGCAAGAGTTACAGTGACGCCAGCAGAATACAACATAAACACAATTAACATTATGGATGGCTTAATTTTATGAAGAAAACTGGACTGTATTGTATTATCCTCGACATTATGTAGATCTGATTTAATGTATTTTTAAACTGTTTTAACTAAAGATGTTAATGTGCATTAGTAATAATTTATTTGCACAGCTTTTAACTAAGTGCTTCAGATACCAAACTGTGCTGGTAGTATAATGTGAATATACATGGAGACAACATGCTTTAGTTTCATGAATGAACATTTTTATTCCACAGCACTATAAACCATTAATAAAATAAAATTGTGGTTGGCTCCAATTTCAGTAGTCACACGAAAAATATGTGGCCGGTGTAAAATCATGATCTTTTCATTCATACACTTTAGTGTTTGAACATAGGAGGGGATGCAGAACAGGTCAATAAGTGAACACCAGTACAAGTATCAACTGCCGTATATAATACTTCTCAGAGACAATGGTGGTGGGGTTGATGTCTGTTTCTCTCCACTTTCTGTACACTGATTTGACAGAATCAGTACAGAACCATCACACCCAGATTCATACATATTCAGTGAGCATTAATACACTATCACAATTGTCTAATTAAGATATGGTTTTGGTGCTTTTCTGCAAAAACAAAAACAAAAAACAAATCCATGCATGATTCAAAGGCTGGGAGTGAAATGCAACACAATTCTGCCTCCTTGTGGAAAGATTACATAGCTTGTGAGAGGTACTAAGTCAGTCCATCCATTTTTAATATCCATCTTTATGCTGGAATTATACATTTGGTAGTGCTCCTGTACAAAAATACTTGTTTCTGCAGAGAAGGGGGAGGAAAAGTTGAAACATTTCCATTAAGAGTGCACATAATTTAGTTTTCTCAGTGTCTAGCAGCTGTTCTAATATTAAACTGCATGTCTTATTACCGCACTGAGCAATTATTCTTTATCGGTGCATGGCTTAAAAAACAAACGGGATTTAACTCTGTTGGAACATTGGTTCCATTAAATACTTTATAAATGTGTTTTTCACCCTTTTTGTTTTAAGACCAGTTTGTTCTTGTGGAATCCAGGCACCTAATACTACTGCCTAGAAAAGGATTAAATGATGCAACAAACACAGTTTACTGCTCTCACACCTTCACAAAAAAGGAAATTAGAACAATACAGACAGACCTTTTTTTTTACACACAGAGCAGTCCAATGCAAGAAATGCCCATTTCCTGTGTGTATATAACATGGAGGGAATATAAAAAGAAACCACTCAATAAAATCAGAAAGAATAAATTAAAACAGCAAACTGGTTCATCTTATTTCACATCTATAACACATTCATTTTGTTTTTTAGCCGCCACACATCTCGATTGTTTAACATGATTTAGTTCACTGAGCTACTATGGAGTATACAAACATTGTCCTGAAATACTACTGGGACCAGCCTTTTGTTAAAGTGCTCACATTCCTGAGAAACAAACAGCTGCTTCTGTAGTCACGTTTGAAGGAGCACGAAGAGTCACGCCAACTTGTTGTTGTGTTTTGGTGGCAACTGGCATTTAAGTTTTTGATATAACTAATCAATGCGACTATTGAGACAATTTTTAAGTGGCAGGAATTCATTTGAATAAAAAACACTTGTAGATCAACTACAGTATTTGATTAATCTGTAATTTCCCTAATTGGATTTCCTGTAATTGTGACGAATAAACTTGAAAATTTGATTGTTTAGCTTGCATTACCTAGGTTATTTTCACCAGAGTTATTGTCACTACCACACTCTGTCAGCCACGGGGGAAATAGGAAAGCTTACAGTATACAAAATTAAGCTTTCTTATCCACCTAGTTTGTGTCGGAAGGTAAACATGAGGATGGGTTTGGCACATCCAGCCTATATTAGTGAATGAAAACGATTTTCAGAGGGAAGAATAAAAGGTGAAATCTTGCTTATTCATCCTTTGGCAGTGGTGAAGTGGCATTCGGCCTGGGGAACACACCAAATAGTGCTAATGCTCAAGTAAACGAGTCAGCTTAAATCACAGCAGAATATACTGTTAACTGGGGCACACATTGAACCAGTCCTCTTAAATAGGCTTTTTTAACCACCAATGTATCCAAGGTGTTTTTTTACACTGCAAACATTGCTATGAATATGGCCAGAAATGTGCTAACCGGTGCTTTACAATAACATGCATATTAAGTAAACAATACTATAATTAAACAGGATATTGAGTGATGTACTGAGAATTGGCTTTTGGAAGTAGGAGATAAAGAAAGGAGGGGCGGGGGGGTAGAGACAGCAGAATATATCTGAGTCAGACTTGATGGAAATAGTGGCGGCACAGTGCAATTACTGTCAAGAGGGAGAGACGCTCTTTCTGTTGTTGCGAACGAGAGGGGCGGGGCCTGTCCAGGCGCGGTAGACCAATAGCAGACTGAGCCCTAACGCCCATGTGCGGACTGGAGACAGGAAAAATGCCACAAGGCCGTAGGTCTCAAAGAGAAGTAGCAGGAGTGAACCTGCCAGGTGAGCAGCAGCAGCATTAAGAGGTGAACTGCCAGAGTCCGCCAGCGGCACCCCGGCCCCAGGAAGTGGGATCGGAAGGTGTTGCCGCGGCAACGGTGATGGAGGCACCAGCAGAGATAACAGGTGAGGGGCATGTTGAAGAATAGTAGCTGGCAGAGAGGAAATGAGTCCAGTTAGATGTGATTAGTTCTTGATTATTACTGTACGAGGAAGTACTAATACAGCAAGGCGACAGACCATGATAAGTGCAAGTTGGTTCACAACCTGTATGTCTTGTGACCCCTGAAAATAAATAACTATTTACCTGTGTGCTCTCATCACAGGTTTGAGTAAATATGACTTAAAAGCAGCTCATACAAAAGTATTTTTATAGGCTAAAGAGTTAAGTACTCTGCATTTTACAAGAAAAAGCTAAAAGAATTGAATTTATTCCATGATCAATATGTCAGAAACTGAAAAAGTGAACTCATTTTTTGGTCACTTGGGGGCAGCGGAAACAAGCTGTGAACACAACACTGACATATTACCACTTTGACATTACATTTACAAATTCTAATACATGCGCATTCAACCTTCAACCTCATATAAAAGAATATTATATATTATATTCAACTACAGAGAGCCACATGTAAGGGAATTCTTTTCTTTGTTTACATGCTTTTACACTTATTTGGGGTTGTGTTTCACCTGATGAAATGAATTATTGTTTAATATTCACTCTCTTTTAGCTCTGTTTTTGGTCTCTACCAACTCCTGATGAAAATATCTGCCTCTTTAGCTGGTAAATGCTGCACTGTGTTCACCAGCTCGTCTCTAAATGCATGTCTGCCATTCGGTTCTGGGCAGATAGCATGGATGTTGGTTTTAAAGGTTTTTGTAAATAAAAAAATAGCCTGCCAGTAGCCTGCCTGCTGTGGCAGAAAACACTATGAGAGCGGTGAGACTTAACCAAAAACAGTAATATTATGGGCCAAAAAACCAAAACAAATCACTTTAAAGCTGTGTAGAGCTAAGCCGGGTAATAATCCTCTGTGAGTTCATCACTATGAGCCAACCCTTTCACATACAAGTAGTCACATGACCTTTTGCTAATGTACACACATTACAGAGATGTAGAAGTGCTGAATGAAATTGGTTTACTTACTTGAACGACTCCAATAACATAAGTGAGACTGCCCTCCAGGAAGTGTCCATCGACAAACACCCCAAAGGCGAAGCAGGCACCGCTATGGCCATCTATCAGCTCTCCTATGAACCACGGAC
Organism: Etheostoma spectabile; assembly: GCF_008692095.1. NCBI lineage: Eukaryota > Metazoa > Chordata > Actinopteri > Perciformes > Percidae > Etheostoma > Etheostoma spectabile. The sequence continues at coordinate 2,903,928 of NC_045752.1, forward strand.
CTGAGGGAAGCCACACAGCCAGGAGTTATTTATACAGGAACAGATGCAAGGTTACAAGGAAAGCTTGTGAAGCAAAGCAGCATTTTTAAAGAACTATATCAAGTGCCAGACAGAGAGGGAATGAGACAAAGCAGTTGACCCACCTAAGGCTGTACACAGGTTAAACAGTAGCAGAGAGTAGTAGAAGGTGTCCATTGTGCTGACCAGATGGAGGGACATACAGGCTTGAAAAATCAGTCCTGGCAATGGTAGACAAAACAAAAATGTATGAATATACAAGAACAATTGTCAATTACTTAAGCCTATATTTATTAACATGATACACTAACATTTAGTCTACATGTTAAGATAAGATAGAACTTTATTACACGTTCCTATGTCCCAGTGTATTATAGTCTGTTCTTTATTGTCTGTTCACACAGAATATTTTCTTGCATCGCCTGCTCCAACAATCAACAGATAACATTAAAAAAAAAAAAACTAAAAAAACGGTCACCTAACAAACATCTGACACACCCTTTCAACACACACAGACACACGCATGCACACGTGATGATGTATTTCTATGAATGGTATTAAGTGACAGTTAACCTCTTCCAGATGGAACACGCAGGAATCTGAAGGCCAGCAGCACCCCGACGTTCAGCAGCGTGATAAAAATGAAGGCCACTCGGGCCAGGATGTAGTGGTCTGTGAGGAGGACGAAGGACTGCACAAAACCAAAGCTGGGAGTCAGGTCGTCCTCCAGAGTGAAGTGCTGCTCCCGCACTGACGATCGGCCTGCCGAGTCCTGACACGCACACACAAAAAGATAAGAAAGGAGATAGTTGTTAACTCTGTAAGTCTCATAAAACATAGACGTTCTATGAGAAAGTCCACATAGACAGCCAGTCTACATCAACTAAATCCTAATTCAACTCAAAGCTAACAAACCTCCCGAATTTAATCAAGACCTATGAAGTATGTAAAAGTCTATAGGTGGAAGATAAATGAATGCTGTACTGACTAAGGGCAAAATAAAATGAAGAAAATAGGCAAAATGCGATAACGTTGTTGAATATGGCGTTAAATAAACAGATATTAAAGACTGCTCAGTTCTGCTGCTTTCAGTATTCTAATATTCAGAAAATTGCTTGATAAATTAAAAAAACAAAACCTTCCAATGTTATTTTATTGAACACAATTACATTTTAACCCTTGTTTTATCCTTCCGGGTCAAAAAGATTAACACTTTTTTTTTTTTACCCTTTTTTTGACATTTTACATTTTCACCGCATTTTTTTAAACTTAACTACCACAACCTTACTACCACTAGTTTTACACTCCTTTTTGGAATCCATGGTCAATAACCCTCATTATTTTTATAGAATTACACCTAAAATTTGAGTTAATGAAGCAGAAATTATGAATTATTTTGATTTATAGTTAAGATCAGAGGAACATATGTTGAATGGATGTGTGTGGTCAGGATACTGATATAAAATAATATCAATTTTCACCCAAAATACAATGAAAGTGATCAGAAAAGAGTGTTGCATGGAATCCATCCTTTTTTGTGGTAATATGGTTAAAAATAATGCCATATTTCTGATATAGACATTTTTAGAAGGGGTCAAATTTACCTGAGGACAACAAGAGGGTTAAAGAGGATTTTTATCCTTTCAGCTAACTCAGGACTGTCTTTTGAGAAATGTCGCAGCCTTTCAGGATGTGTTTATTGCGCCAGTTAATATCGCCATAACAATAAAAAAAATGATTTATTGTGCAGCCCTTGTACTGACCTCCACTTTAACGCTGATGGTGTGCAGTCCAGTGAGGTAGAGAGATGGATCCCACAGCAGAACATAGAGAGGCCCTCCAGCTGCGTGGCCTTTCCCCAGAGGTTTCCCATCTACGCTTACATGCACCGCTTTGATTGGGGCCTCGGAGAAGGCCAAGATCCTATTGAGAACAATTAACAGACAGTTAATATTGAAAAATAGGTACAGGCTGTGTTATCATGCTGTTTACTTTTCTAGACTGCTTGCTTTTAATTACTATGGGCGCCACATCATCTATAGTCCTGTTAAATTTCTTTTTAAAATTGTTAATTATTTAATTGTCACACATGCCCAGGGACTACAGGTGGAATTATCAATTGCTGCTAAAACCTGGCTCAAGACATATTCTCTTGTATTACAAGTTTAATGTTTGTCTGTGCATCGTCCCTGTTTCAAATGAATACATTTCCATTTCTATTCTTACTTGTCGCCTAGTGAAAAACACTTTATGATGAACCTCTGCCAATGTTGCAAATGTGTTACTTGAAAAAATCTGCATCCAGATATCCACCATGATACATTGAATGACAATTTGGGTGCACAGACTTGTTATTTTCATTTAAAGTGCATTTAAAAGATGAACTTACTAACTTGTTCCCTGGGCCGTGACCTAACTGTTTACCAAATGGCATCGAAGACTGTCACCAGATTTTGACATATACAATACTCCTAGTAACAAAACCAAAACCTCCTGGGCAGAGGTAACTACAGTTTCTTTAACGGTGATGTAATAACCCACACTGCAAGCTGGGTATATTACGTAACAAGGGCAGATGCTCTGTTACATGTTTGTTGTGGAAACATGTGTAGTAGAGCCAGTGAGGGCTTCATGGTTCGACACACACACAGAACAGACACCTGATGTGTGTTGATCTTCGTATTCGAGCCAGCGGCTCCACACCGGGATGCAGATACTGCGCGTCCTTGGGGTTGGTGATGAGCACGGCAGGCCACTGCTCAAACCTCAGGTCGGAGAAGCTCAGCAGGTCGTGGTCAAAGGCCAGAACCCTGTACCTGGAGACAGATGTGAGACCGCGTTTCTGCAAGATTCACCAAGCTAAACTTAGACTTTCCAAACCTTTTCATGCCTGTTTCACAATATGAAAATAAAATGGAAAACCATGGACAATATAGTTTAGGAAGATTTATTATTATGACACTGTTTTCAGGTCTTCCCAACAATAATTCCTGCTGATAGAATTGATTAAATTAGGGCAACCTGGACCCAATTAAACAGCGTCATTAAAAATTATTAATTAATTTAATTAAATTTAAATTATTGCTAAAATTGACACTTGCCCATTAGGAGTCGATGAGCTTCCTAGCTACTATAGCAAGCAGCAGTGACCTTTTGGTTGGGTTCTGACTGAAACTCGATAAAAAAAAGGATTCAACAACTTTCTACGTGCATAATCCACTATTGTTTTATCTTATCTTTTAATCTCCTGACAGCCCGCAACGGGGTACATGTTTTTTTTTTTTTGCAACTACAGATTACTGCCTGTGGCCACTGAGGGCAAATCTTTTAGACTTTTGTAAATTGAATTCAAGACCTTTTAATACCTTCCAAGGCCCTTTTTTGTTTTCCATACCTGCGGTTGTCCATCCAGTCACCCAGCTCCAGCTCCAGGGTGCCTTGGGGATGTCGGCTGTGGAGGACGGGCATCAGGCCGCCCAGTGTGTGCAGGTGGCCGCACAGATATGCAACTGCAGATCTAAACACAAGAGGTCCAACTGTCAGTAACTGTAATAATAGTAACTTTGTCATAATATGCAAAAATACATATTTTGAATATTCCTGAAAATGCAAAATGACGGATTGACTGCCGGTCAAACGCTGCTAACCTTTGGGTTCATCATTCTGAGATTGTGTTATAAATGTCTAGTTTGTATTTACACACCCTGTTCTAACAGAAACAGCTTTTTCTTACCTCATCATGTCCCGAACTCCTGGAGACGGGGAGACGACAGTGGAGGTGGTGTAGTGGCCAAACCAGATCGACTGGTTGCTTTTCAGACTCTCAGCTCTGAACGTGTCCAGCAAGTCCATTTGAGTCTGTCATATAAAGAGAAAAAATATATATAAAGACTATATATTAACCATTATCCACTGTGCATGAGTGCTTTATTTATTCATTTAAACACAGAAAAAGGATTGTGGACCATGTCTTCCTTTCAGTAAATTCACATTTACAGCACTGTTGTATGAGGAATCTGTATTCTTTGTACAACCTTCTCTTTGCCCATTTCTTAAATAAACACATGTTGTTATGCTTCTTCAATGGTCAATCAATTGTCTTCTCTAATCTTCAGGTGTAATAAAAGAATGAGTGCTTGCAGAATTCAACATTTCTCTGCTTTCTGAAGTTTGCCACAATATTCAACGAATGTTTATGTTTTGTCAAGAGAAGGTACTCGACAGTTGTACCTGGTTGAGAATACCAAAGAAATTGTACGGCCTCTTGGGTCCTGGAGTCAGAGTGGCATCCGCACAGACAAAGGAGTAGTTGCCAAAGGGAGTTTTGTGAACATAGTGGAAAGAGCCTACTTTCTGATTGGCCGAGTATTTCCTAGGGAATGAACAAATTCAACGTGGTCAACAAGATTACTAGTTACTATTTAAGCAGTTGTACATTTTGTATTCCAAAGTTGTATATATTTACTATATGTTTTAAACACATTTTCTTGTAATCTATCCTATTATTATGTCATGTATATTGTATGTCATGTATATTGTAGCCTAGTATTTCATGGATATCCTGTGCTGGGGGACTGACATTTTGCTGCTGTAACACTGTAATTGCCCATTTTTTGGGATCAATATCTATCTACCCTATCTATCTATCATCTATCTATCTATCTATCTATCTAAGATACAGTGGTCTGGGATGGAGCCAGCCGCTCCAATCCTATAGAGTCCTGAGATAATTTGATGCATTTGAAATAAATTAGGCTTGCATAGGAGACAGACATTGTCTGGCAGAGGATGACCACAACATTAAGAATCTTAAAGAGATAAAAGATCAGTCAGCATTAACAGAAGCCGCAATGTCACATAAAACATAATTTGTGCCAAAATAAAAGATAGTCAGTCTCTGTTCTTGCAGATTCTGCTTCTATTTTAGTCCTCAGGAAGTTCAGACAGCTTGGTTTATTTCCAACAAATAGGTCTGCAACGACTCATGTTTCTGAGGCTTTGAAGTTTACTGTGTGCTCTGATCGACATCACACTCAGCCTGCTGTTACAGTATAAGACATGCAGAAGACTGTGACTGGATGTAAATCAGCCATTTACTGTAGTGGTAAACTTTGAATACTGACCGGTAATAATTGTTGACGCTGTCCAATGAAATAATATTGAAGGCATCTGTCAGAAGAAATGAAATGATGGTGAGATTTGGAAGAATATAAACTACAAAAGGCAAGTCCACAGCATTAAAATGTACTACTAAGGAGCAGAATGTCTAATGGAGAAATTCTCAAAGGAACAACAGATCCGATTTGCTAATGTTTGCTAATGTTTCTGCAAGATATCAAACAAAATATATGTTGTTGCCATGGAACTAGATAAACTGACAACTGACACACAATGGATACACAACTCCAATCAATAAGAGCAGTATAGCGGCCAGAGGAACTCTTGATCCAAACACTAGCATTCTTCTTTTTTTTTTTTTGACAGTTACAAATTAAAGATAATTTCTTTTGCATCTAATAGCTTGCAATCCAATAACAGAGGGAAAAGTGAACCACAGTTAATGGATTCTTCAGATAATTGATAATTGTACTTTGGGATGTTTCCATTGAACCACTGAGCATAACGAGAGCATTGAGATAACAAAGTGCTGTGGTTAATCACCATGATTTCCACGAATGTCTATCCACCTAGTACGCTCCATCACACGTGACCTCTTCAGGATGTTGTGGTAGGCCTGCCACTCCACCTCATGCTGGAGGGAACCCACCTTACTCTCTGTTTTAGCATCTGTCAGATCCCCTGTGGAGGTGGAAAAGATACATCTGAGAAACAACATGGCGACAGCCAGTTACAAGACTTTCCCGGTAACTTTAAGATAAGATTGCCTTCATTGGAAATGTCTTGGACACATACAGTATCTGCTGAAATTAAAAAAACATAGTTTATCACTCACACACACACACAACACACACACACACACACACATACATACCAGTCATACAACATACCATACATAATAATAGCTTTAGTTAAAGATGGGGGATTACTGTACCTGTTGCAAGCACTAGAACTGGCTTAATCACTTCAATTGTGTCAGTGCAGAAGCTTTCAAAATCTGGAATACGTCTTGGGTCATGAAATCGGCTAATGTGAATGTCGGACACCTTGAATCAGACAAAAAAACTGAATCAGGGATAGATTTATAAAAAAAACTAAAAAGGGTCTTAAATCTGCCTTTTTATTCAATATGAGAGTTGTAAAACACACTTACTGTGTTGCTTAACCACCTTATTACTTTAAAATGACACACTTCTCTGGCTAGTGACCTCTTTCTGCCAATCATTCAGAGAGAGTTTACTGGACAACTAGCTTCCTACATGACAACACTGCAAAGCCAAAGGTAGGTATTCTACATTCATGTTAAATGTAAAAATTGAGATATTGATTGAATTTGGAATTCATCATTCCTTTTGTGGTAAATGACCAAAAAAGAACAAAGCTGGCTAGCGAGTTGAAATAAAGCCTACCTGTATAAACCAGAATATATTGCTCAACTCGCCGCCGGGAAATGGTGGAGAACTCCCCTTAGGTTCCTCCCCATCACGGACAGTCGGGTGCTGAACGCTCCGTTTCGGGTGCCAAGCGTGTCATAGCTGTCCAGCACCCAGGAGGTGATGCACGCCAGTGCCAGTCCGAGGATAACCAGTGCACCGAACAGCTTCAGCATCCTCCTGTAGTGGCGAGAGAGTGGGCTAGCTGCCGCCGTGTGTCCCGGAATGAAAAAAGCTAGCTACTGGTGGAAATAGCTAAGGACACGAATCCGACTAACATTAACTACAGATAGTATGAACTAGTTAGCTACATAGCTAAGGTCTCAGACTCTGACCGTTTCTGTCGCTGCCATCGCGGCCACGGGAGATACATTGAGGTGCGGGCTTCATTCACGGCTCGGCTCGGCTGCCTTCAGAGGCGGTGGCACGGCAGGTTAGCTAGCAACCTACCAGCTACCAACACAGTACACTTACCGGTTGGCCAATTCTTTTTCCTAGGACAGCGAAGGCATACCCACTCTACTCTCCCTCTGATTGGCTCGTGCATGTTGCCTTCGTTGGTTGGGTTGGTTAGGTTTAGTCAAGAGGAGTGGTATTGGTTAGGGTTAAAGGTAAGAATGTTAGGGTAAGCCAATCAGAGGCAGAGTAAGGCAGGACCAGAGCCCTTTGCCATCTTGGGGGAAAAAATACTCGCGACTGGTTGGATGCAATGTGGAAACGTCACCGAGGAGTGTGGAGAAAGAGCTCCCACTTTTCTAAGTAATTTGTGTTTTTTAATGATAAGAATTTGATGTCTGGATTAATTAATAGCCTATATATTTTTTAGAATGTTTTTGAATATATTTAATTAAAATGATCTCACATTGCTCAATAAGCACATTTGTTTATCTTTGTTCTTCTGCTTACCATCACATGAAATCACATATATATTCCATGTACTGTTTATTTCATTTTAATCTATGCAAACTCAATCAGCACCTGACTGATAATAATACACAATATTACCTCTGTGCATTAACGTTCAGTCAGTGTATTACATAATGTGGCACTATTATGTGCAAAGTATTTCCAATTAATGTTAGCAATATGGAGTTGCAGCACATAATTTATATACCCCATGTATCTGAAACAATCTTCCAAAGAACTTGTCATATCAATATGTATATATCTAAGCATGCTCTACACACTGTACACACATTAATCATTCCATATTTATTCTAGCATACTCTGTACCATTGCACTAATGTCCTACTGTTTACAAATTGCATTGTGTTGATGTTTTTAAAATATATATAGATACTTTTTTATATACGTATGTATTATATTTATATATGTACATATCACAGACTGTATATACAGTCTATGGTACATCATAGTCAAATGTTTATGTTTACCATGTCGAGCTTTGTTGTCCTTGTTTTTTTTAGCTGTATGTCTGTTTCGGTGTAAGTACATTGAGAGCAACAACAAAAACAGAGTCAAATTACTTATGTGTGACACATAGCCAACTTAACAATAAAGCTGATTCTCATTATAGACCTCTGTCAGACACTGCTTTTTATCAAATGGAAAATAGACACATTTTTGTTAGCTTTGTGGTTTTGAACATATTTCAGCCATTAATGTCAATGTCATGTCAATTTATTGGTGCTAATGGGAAAGTGGTCAGACTGTTACTATTTAGTACATTTTGCAAAACTGGACCAAGTTGAAACAATTTGAACACCCACAGTTAAAACAGGCTAAGCGTTTGTTTTGTTTAAAATGTTGAAATTGACTGAGGAATAGAAAGTGTACACTGGAAAGAGGGGTATTATTTCTTAAATCGCTATAATAACTATAACCATCACTTACATACGTCATCTTTGACTTATTGTCGCCTCCCAGTGGTCTTTGCGAAAAGTGTCTTTTTTTCCTCAGTGGCCGTGTTCCAAACATGTAGGCTATCCTCCAACACAACTGAGATTACTTCTTTGTTTTTAGTTTTTTCTCTTAATTGGATATCTAAAACATTGGGGGTTTTGTTGCACGACGTTTATATAGTATAATACTCGACAACATGTGAAAGCTGTACACAATAAGACACAAATCTGTAATTGTGTACAGCGCGCGCCTCGACTGTTGCCTCGAAAGAGCTTTTAAAGACCCCGGCACGCGCGCCCGAGCTTGTTGCGAGGGGCGATAGAATCGGGGTCGCGCGCGCAGGAAGGCTGATGATTAGTGGTTGGCGATACTGCAAAATTTGGTATCGATCCGATACCAATACATATAGGGTCCGTATTGCCGATACCGTACGATACTTTTTACTTACAAAATACTTTTGTGTACGGGAGAGCCATTTCATTATTTCTGAGGTGAATGAATGATCATTCTTTAGGCATATTTTTTTATTAATGTATTGAAGTGCACAAATTATTAGTTATTAGGCACTGTAGAATGAACAGCAGCAGTCGCTGCTCCTCTGCGCGTTGTGTCAGTGAGTCACGTGACGAAACAACGATCACAGCAGAGGACAGGAGGGGAGGATGAGCAATGTGGGCCAGATGTGAAAGCAGCGTTTTGCTCAGGAAGGTGGAAACACAGCAAAGTATAGTGACGTAGAGGAGAGATTCTAATTAAATATCGATTCATACAGTTGTATCGATCAAATACCAATACAGCGTTGGCATCGATACTGTCGATATTTGATCGATCCGCCCCCCCTACCTGATGATCATCACAGAGACTCGTCACGTCACGGATCCGCAGCGACCGATAGAGATGCTGAGGTGACAGGCAGAAGGAGAAAAGGGACGACCATACTCAGACATATTTCACCCTCCGCTCGTTCATTTCTAACCACCGCTGCCACCTTTTTTTCATGGACGGTTTGCTCGCTATGGGATTCCGCTCATTGTCGTTCCCGCCGCCTCCGAACGTAGAGGATATTTGGTAACCACACCCGGCTCTTCTTTGGATCAAGGATTGGCAGCAAAAGACCCGAGGTAAGAGGATTCAGAAATCAAGAGGCCGTGCTATGCTTCTTCTTCCTCGGTTTCGCCCCTTTTCTACCACCCCTAAACACCCAAATCGTTGTCGCGTGCCGCTGCATGTGTTGCCTATGTTATTCTGCGTGTTGTCAGAGTTTACAGTCCAACCTCCCACACGCCAGGCGAGATGAGGTTGCGTGGCCTGTGTGGACGGGCAATGTGCGTGGACGCGCCTGAGTAAATCTGCTGTGGCAACCAGCTCGCTATGCAACAGCTCTCCACAGCAAAGCCAGGCAGTCAGTCAGCCCGTCCACTGCAGGGAGGTTGGTGGTTTGATTTCTGGAGACTGCCAGCTGGCTTGACAAATGTGTTGGGACATTGCTGCAGCTTGCTCCCTGTCACATCCCATTAGAAACAAATTACCAGAGGTTTGTGTTTTTGCTTCTGTTTTGCACAAATTACTCTTAAAATGAAGGATTTGAGGCACCGTTCATTAAAGCAGTAACCCAAACGGAGTACTGCTCTTTAGGTGAGTGCATTCTTGATGGCTTCAGTAGAGCCGTTATGCCATACACACACACACACACACACACACTCATCCTTTACTGTTTCTTCAGACTGGATCAGTTGCATCCATGCTGTGCTGGAGGGCCTTCCCCTGCTGGCTCCTCTCCAGGGCTTGACCGGCACACAGTTGACCAGACACTTATTTCATCCAGCAGCAGCTCGACAAGTCTCCCGGTCTT